>NC_090183.1:18830206-19130206 GCF_024679245.1 Pseudorasbora parva
GATCAGTGTTTACGGTTCCAAATTGTACTGCACTACACCGTACCACTTGGTGGAAATGAGCCATAACATAGAAACACAGACATGAACAGAACAGACACAAAGCATGACACCTATAGTGTAAGATCATCCTGAAAGTAGCATTTGTTGTGTACTTTTAAATTGTCCACATGAATAAAATTCCCATGAATCGCTGTCAATATATAGGTGCAGCTGTTAATTGCATTGTTGAAGGGTAGCTGAATGTTAAGCCTACTCATTGCAGGGAGAAACAAAAGGGTTGGTGAATATTCATACTCACAGCCGAAGAGGCCACGTTATCAGTGCAAATCAAGGTTATGTTCAAAAGCTGACATCTCCACATCCAGAGTTCTCCCAGCTGGGATGAAATTCTCATTACTGACAGACAGAGAGCAGCCTCTCAGCCTCTAAGCATGTCTCTTGCATTTCTGATGATATTCTGAGAATGCACATCCAACCCTCTGACAGATTAACATCAAGAGCCTTTTTGTTGGTAGAGATGCCAGTTTGAGAGCTTGTCAACCCAACACCGGCCAGAGAAAAATCACATTTCTTTGGTTTATGTGGTAATAAAAAAATATATTTATATCAAATTATACATTATAGAACAGCATACATTAAAGGATACTTCATTAAAATAGGTTGAAAACTGTCACTGGCTTCAATTAACTGTTCGGCTTCTTTAATAAAGTTGCAAACACAAGCTGGTAAAAAAATTATTTAGCAGCTGAGAGCATCACTCTTGTTAGATGCTTATTATCATTCAGCTCTTGAGGACTAGACACAGTAGTGTCCTTGATGTTTCTGATTTTGTAATGAGTAATCAATATTAATCATTAATATTTTCAAATAATCCCTTAAAGATTTGTTAACCAGATTTTGTCTCTGATATGGCACTTAACACATTGCATACCAATAGCCTGTAATTATCATAAACATCAAATATGCAAACAAGAGGGTTAGCATGAGGCTTAGGTGGTAATGCCATATATAACACACTTAGAATTAGTTCATGTGGAACATGTGATTGGGAAATGCCGCCCTTACACTGTGCTGGCACTTATATGCGTAGTATATGCACCATCAAAGCATCCCGACACAGAAAAATATATGTCTTTATATTTCTCTATGAACAAAAATTACCTGTCAAAGTTATGATTTGGCTATAGTAGAAATTGGGTCACTGATCATTATAAAAAATAAATAAAAAGACTAAAGCAGGGCAAACATTACATAAGCATTACTAAATAATTAAAAAATAAAATCCAGTTTCTTCTCCTTGTGGCTTTGCATTTGCATTGCATAACATTAAAAAAAAAGTAATTCCCTGGAGAAATGTAATTAAAAAAGCTATTTAATTATTCTCTCTTGGAGGTTGCCACTCTGGTTTTTTTTTTTTTTTTTTTAAATTTATTTATTTTTTTATTTTTTTTGCCTGTGGCTGTTTGTACACAAGTGCGTAATTACTCAAAATGTGGTTGCCGGAACACAAACAGGTAAAAAGATAAAAATACTGTACAGGTTAAAACATTTTTTTTTTACTGTTTAAGTTATATGATAAGTATTAACTATTAAATGTGTGAAAATAACTTAAATTCCATTTTTTGTGGTTATATAATCAAATGTTTTGCACCATGAGAGTCACCATCCCTCAGGGGAGTCAGGGAGGCCCTCCATCTTGAGTCATGTCAGAATTGCTCTGATTTCTGATGCAGAGTAAAATAGTCATTAGATTCCTGCGGCTCATTCTCCATCATTACACTAATCTGTGATGACACCCTTCCCTCTCTATTCTGTCTCTCTCTCCATTGTATGCCCATCAACATTTCTCCCCAGTCACCCAGATGAACTCGGTAAGAAGATGGCACACACAGAGAAGGGACTGAAAAAATCCATGCCATTTACAGTTAAATAAACAAGCTATTGTGGTTCATATTTCCTCAAAACATGTTAACCAACTTCAATGTTTTCAGTGTTTGAAACATGAAATGCTCTATCATATATACATTATAAATACATATTTTAGAGCTCAAATATATTATTATATATACCTTACTTTAGAAAGCATAATCAGTCTATTATGTTTGGGTAAATGAGTTAGCTGTAAGTGTAAGTAGCTCAAAGTGCAAACGAACAAACAACAACAAAAACAGCACTATAAGAGCACACATATTATATAGCATACTGAATAATACAGGCATCTCAGAGACATGTACGTATCTCACACTTACCAGTGAATATAGTCAAAGGCTGAAGTGAAGCTGCCTCTCCTATTATCTGTTGTGTTTCCATGGTGATTTGTGAGCTTTGGAATCTGTAGCTCGGTCAGGACCAGGTGTAGCGACAGCAGAGAGTCTCAATTCTTAGTCCAAACACACATCTTCCTTTAGAATCTCAATATTTGTACAACCCAGTATTCAATCTATGTTTCATGTATTATAAATTCTCTCCTTCTAATGTTACTGAAAAGCGGGGAAAATACAATAAAAAAGCAAATGTCTAACCTGTTTGGCAAGACAACATGTCTAATTGCTTACCATTAATTTCAACTATTAAAAGACATGTATCAGGTTCGTATCACCACAAGGTGGTGAGGACCGATCAGACTGTGCAGCGCAGTCAAACAAGCCTATACACTGATAAGCTCTAATAAACACCACAGAATTACATTACAATAAACAATAGAAAGTATACATTGACATCCCTTTCCCGCTGGAACACTCTCTCTCAGTCGGGACTGAGTGACAGAAGAGCTGTTGCTTGACTAGATTTAATATGGGGAAACGAGAGTAAAACAAACATTGGTTTAAACTAGAGTTTGGACTCGATATAGTGTTCTTACCAGTGATTCAGTAATGCAAGTCGACATGCAGCCAGGAATCGTGTTTTCCTGATATTATATGAGTCTGGTTTCGATACATACATATTTATCACTGTCAGTCATCACAATTTTGAGAGTCAATCCTGCATATATGTTTCACGAGTTCACACTTACATCAAATTAAATAGAGTGAAGATAATGCATATTTGGCGTGCTGTCCAGGGGAGGGCTCCGGGCTCGGAATTTTTTGCCTGAATCCAGAGTATATCGAAAAAACGAGCGGCTGGAGGCGTATCGTGTGGGCGGTGCTAAAGAATGACGAGCGCGCAAAGCGGTGACGTCCTCAAGCGTGGAGAAACCCATGGCTATCAATCTCAGCTAATATGTGACAGTATTGGGCATTAAAAGGTTCAATTCGGGCGCCAGGGGTAAAAAACCACCACAATTATTTAATTAAATACATCATTAGAGACACCAAATAGGGATAACATTATTAATTATCCTATAAAAATGAAAAAAAAAAACCAGAAACCACAAGAAAGTTGATTCAGAGAAGTTTTCTATTCAAATTTCAATTCCAGTCATTTTTTCAGTACATCATATTCAACTCAAAAGAAAAAATAAATAAATAAATAAATAAATAAACTATTCAAACCCAGGAACATTTACCTTTTAGTTACCTCACAGCAATAAATGAGTAACAGATAAATCAAAAATTAGATAAATCAGATAATTACATGCAATACAATCAATTTGTATGCAGTAACAAAAACATAAATCAAAATACAATAAGGAAGTTACTTAAGAGGACAACAGGGATGTAAAACAATCCAAAATCATCTGGATCCAAAGTTCAAACAACAACAAAAAAACAATTGCTTTTCATGTCACTCATTGCTACTGGGCCTGAAACCATTATATAACACAATATTTACAAAATAAATTTGGCAACTCGAGCGCCAAAATAAACACCAAACGAAAACCCCACACCCTACCTCAAAACATAATAACGTTACATATAATGCCCTGAATTAACATCTCTACAACCGGATTAGAAAAAGCTCTCTCTCACAACGCTCCATTTATAAGCAAAAACGCTCTCCAAACAGACTCACCAATGCTTTACAAAATTCAATGAGGAAAATGTATGTTCCTCAAAATATGAATCGTAAGCACTAGAATAGGAAGACAACCGCTGCACTATATGTCGCATCAACACTCACTGCAACACGGTCTACAACAACAACAATACTCACAACAGCCATCTGCTTGCATTACCGTGACCGGGAATAACCCACGTCTGACGACAACAGCGGCTAGAGAGCGTGAGAGAGAGAGAGAGCGAGAGACATATCACACTTCCTTAAATAACTTCCTACCTGGTCTCCAGTATATACGCTTAACAGCGCCACCCCCTGTACAAAATAGGAAAATACCAATCATTGACGACTGTCACACTCTTCCCCCGTGGAGAAAGATCCCCTAATATAATGTAACATTATGAATATATGCACATCAACAGGAAAATGTCAACCCATGACACCCTGCAGCAACAACAGCATAAAACAGTAGTTCCTACACTCAACATTTAGATTTCAGTCATTTATAAATCATTTAGCCTTACAATACTGAGTACTAATCAATCCAGGACATCATTTCATCAATATTAAAACCCTAGAAAATCCTCATCATCTGACTCCTCAGTAAAAATTTTCAAAACTTTCTCCCTTTCCTTACGGTCAAACTCTGCAGCAGCGGGAAAGGCAGATTTCAAATTGCATACATGAACTGTACGCAAGTCCTCTCCATTATCCTCACGCACAACCCAATAATTTACTGGGCCTCATTTTTCTACAATTCGATAAGGCCCAATCCATTTTGCTGCAAATTTGGCTGTAAATTGTTGAGAGGCCTTGGAAAGGGGATGTGCTTTCATCCAAACCCTATCCTTCCTGGAGTAAGTCACATTCCTACGACCGGCATCATAAAAACGTTTCTGTTTCTCTTTAGCTCGAGACTAATTCTTTTTTACCATCTCCTGCAAATCTTTAAGAACCCTGAGCCTGGTCTGGTGTGGTTCTAGAACACGTTCAAAAGGTCCTTTCAACCTTCTGTGCAAGAGTAATTCTGCTGGCGAGTATCCAGTACTCCCCTGAACAGCAGAATTAATAGCATACCTCAGCTCTGGCAAATAATGATCCCAATGATTATGTTCACCAAACACGTAAGATGCTATCATCCCCTTAACGGTCCGATTCACCCGTTCTGTGAAGTTGGTTTGGGGATGGTATGCTGTTGTCAATTTTTGCACCACTCCCCACCTGCTACACAGCTCCTGTAAAATTTCAGAAGTAAATTGAGGACCTCTGTCCGACAACAAAAAATTCGGAACACCCCACCTCGTCAATACTTCCTTCCTCAGCGTCTGTGCAATTGTCACAGCAGTAGCTTTTCGAAGGGGAAACAACTCCACCCAATGGCTATAATAATCTACTACCACCATTAACTGGGTGTTACCTTGAGTACTACGAGGCAATGGACCCATAAGATCCACGCCGAGCAATTCCCACGCTTCATGTGCTTCCGTCTGCTGTAACAGGCCCGCTGGTTTACGACACTCAGGCTTACACTGTTGACACCGGACGCAATTTTTAACAAACTCTGAAACAGCTCTCCACATATTTGGCCAAAAGGCAACATCCATTAACCTTTTTTGTGTCTTATAACGGCCAAAATGCCCACTTAATGGGTTGGAATGATATGCTTCCAGCATAGTCTGTCGAAGGATCTGTGGGACATACACTTTGAAATAGGTTCCCTTGGAAGGATGAGTCACCTTCCGGTAAACCTTGTCCTCTAGAATAACAAATCCAGAACCGGAATCATCAGGACTCTGCATGTTATCAATTACACTCTGATATACTCTTCGGACCTCTTCATCTTGCTGCTGTGCTGTCCAGATATCCTCATCAGAGAGAGGAAACTGCAGGACCAGACTATCTGGGGTTTGCTTAGTATAAGCCGCGATTATTGGGGTAGAGTCAGGGCTACTAATACGGGACAAAGCGTCGGGAGCACTGTTAAGCTTTCCTTTGTATTCAAGGGTAAATTCAAACTCTTGTAATTTCAAAGCCCAACGAATCAGACGAGAGTTTGCCTTGGTAGTGTTAAACACCCAAAGGAGAGACGCATGATCGGTCACAACAATAAATGACTTGCCCTCCAAATAATGCCGCCACCTTTCAATCGCCCAAACAACAGCCAAACACTCTCTCTCTGTGGTAGAATAATTCCTTTCTGCACCAGTAAGCGTACGGCTTGCATATGCTAGTACTTTTTCAGTCGTACCAAACGTAGATGGTCGTTGACCAAGAATGGCACCCAAACCTGTTGAACTAGCATCTGTATAAACTATAAATGTGCAAGCATGGTTAGGGTGTCCCAATATTGGTGAAGAAGAAAGGTGCATTTTCAAATTCTCAAAAGCAGCCTGATAATCAGCTGACCACTGGAAACGGACTTGTAAACTCCACCTGTTTAGCCCAACGAAGGAATCCAACAGCTGGTCGAAGGAATACTGCGTGTTCGTCTTTTCGGGCGCTTCTATAAAGGACACAGTAATTTATTAAAGTGTGAAGATCCAATTTTAAATCTGACTCCATGTTTTAATTTAATCTGACTCTAATTGTATGTAGTTTCCTTGAGTTTGTTACATTTATAAATTACAGCTGATCGAATGATTAGTTGTGATTTAATTTAGATCTTTGATCTCTCTGAGTATCTCTTCTTCTCACTATCTTCGTTCATCAAGGGACCCGATATCTCTTAGAGATATGTTTCGCGAATTACATTCTCAAACACAGACGAGCCGGTTCTGATATTAGTCAGAGGATTGCAGAGTGAATATTTTACCTTTAAGTGGTTGCGCCTGCTTACTCATCTTAAAGCGTAATGGGAATAATAATCACAGGAACTACAACTTGCTAATACAGTGACAGTCAGAAATCAGATTATCGCTAATGTGGTGCTCCATGCTCCCAGCATTGCGTCCTGCTGTTTGATCTATCCCGAGACAACGTTTGCGGAAATACCAGACTCCGTTTGATCGTACTAAAAGAAGCGGCCTTAGAATAATACAAGATTAATCAAAGTTAATGTTTATTTAGCCAGGCAAAATCATCAAAATATAGTCAAATTAAAAGACAATGATACACAACTGATCAGCATACAATGTTACTCAAGTATAAAATAGTATAAACAGTTTCAAAGAGTCATCATTTTACCTGGCTTCTAGAAACACACGGGAACAGTGTGGGAAGTTCTGGATACAGATGCTTCCTCGAGTGGTTTGCTCCTTTCCCTTAAATACTCCCCCAGATCAAAGAACAATAAACATTTAGCACCCAAATATTTATGCAGATCTTGGTTCTTTTCTCAGACCCAAATGGTCCCACCTATCCTTGAGGCCTGACAGCAAATGTTTATCAAAAGATCTTTATGAGCATCTCCTACACCAGAGGAACAAACCCGGTTGTCCTTCTTTTACGACCTGTTTTACTAGAGCTGGAATGTCACCAGTTCCCCTGATGTGAGAATGAAACCTGTTTACCAATCACACCAAAAGTATTTGTATTGACCATACAGAAACAGCTTGTGGCAGTATCTGTGATATTTGCATGTGACCCAGAGGGTGAGAGGGTCATATCTCGGCAGGGGTGAGGAAATAGGATTGGGCCAGGTGCAGTCTTGTTTACTCTTGCATTCAGATAGTGAAGTTTTATTGTCTTTATTGTCTTTATTGCAGCTTTAAATCCCTTTAGTTTGTTCTCAGGTGAAATCCATTCTTACAGTTCCGCCCTTGGTCCCTTGGAGCAGAGACAGAGCAGTCTCCGAGGGGCCACCACCAGGGATTTCTTTTTTTTTTTACAGCTGCACTTTCCGTAGGGCTGGTATCTGTAATGGGCTGAGTGCAATGGCCATGTTGGTTGAAGTGCGCATTGCTCGAAGAAGACATCTGAAGTAGCAGCACTGACAGAGTGTGAATAAGAAGATGAACACACTGGCCATGGCACATCCACGGAACATCCAGTCCCACCATGTGTACGCATACTGTGCTGAACGCGTCGAAGAACTAGACAGGATCTCGGCAGTCTTTTTCGCCAGATTTGCCTCCACTTGTGCTTGGTTGAGATGGTATTCAGTCTGCAGGATCATTTCTTGTACTAAGTCCATTGTGTTGACCAAATCTTGTGTGCTTTGTTCATAAAAAGTGTCCTCCCACCAGGGGGAAACATCCGCGTCCATTGGTACCCTTCCAAGGATGTTGATCTGACCCATTGAAAAGTCCTCTTTCACTTCTAAACAGAAAGTGTGGTTAGCAGGGCAGGTCAGACCTCCATAGGTGAAGGAATTCATCTCACTGACGATGCACCACTGTGTGTGAGACACTTGAACAGCATCAGAATGTCCATGCAATGACTGGACGTTAACAAGCTTAGAGTCATTGGCAGAAAAAGGCTGTAAAGTGTTGCAGGTGCAAATAACGTAACTTGATGTTTCATGACAACAACTGCGAGTGGTAAACAAGGTTTCAATGCCCCTCAAAGTCATATACCCCGTAAGATAGTCCCATTTTATGATCTGATCCTTCACTACAACGCCAATAGAGCGTATGGTAGTGGAATTTAAGTAAACTTGATCTGGGTGAATTAAAGGGAAAGTGGCAAAGAACCCAATACAGCCAGTACATTCATTTCCAGTATACATCATTAATGTTGATAATAATTCAGAGTATTTAATATTTTTCATTTTCTCTGATGCAAGCCATCTATGCAGATCTAAGATTTCAATAAGATCATTTAGAACATGTCTAGGTGTTTTATAGAGACGAAGATCTAAAATCTCTTGTCTCGCTGCAGTAAACAAATCCTGTGCATACAACCTACAGGCTAAGTCATGCTCGATGGTACGGGTCTGATTAAAAATTGTCTGGCTGGTCGTCAGAAGCGCCTGCGCCTCAGATCTGACCGCTTTAATAATATTTTCATTACTATTAGTGATGTGTTGAAAACCAGTGGCCACCTGATTTGCCAACCATGTTGAAAATTGAGATTGACCTGTTATTTTGTAATTGTTGGATATAGAATTTACTGAACCAAAAAGGCCTGCTATATTTCCAAAAATGTCTCGTTTAGTGCGAACAGGTGGAATTTGGACTGCAAGTCTATTTTTGTAATCAGAAACTAAATCATCGATGCGTGACTGTAGCCATGTGTATGTTTTGTCATTAATATCACAGTGCTTTTCGTAGGCAGACAAAATATTAGAGATGTTATACGTCACATGTGTTATTACAAGATTGACATCATGAAGCAAAGTCTTATTCACATTTCCTCTGATCAGACCACCTGGAGGAGTGGGATGTAATTTTGGACACTGTGTGGGTTTCCTGTATCCACAGGTAGTCAAGTTAAAGCAATGGTGTAAAGTCCATGAGCAATTGTGAGGGCTAGTAAAATTGTCCAGATTTGCCTCACATTTTCCCACACAGTATGTTCCTTCTTTCCGACTAGTCCAAACAAATGTTTTTACAATACTGCTCGGTGTCCGTTTTGTCAGATTGAACAGAAGTTCCGTAAACTTCAAATGTGTGTCGTTATGCGATGTTGTGTGAGTGCACCTATATGTTGCTGGTTCCAGATCCGTACTTGAATAACATTTTTTAGGATCTGTGCCATAATTATTTTTCTCATAAAATGTGTGCAGTTTACCAATTTCTGAATCTGGGAAAACTTTAAGTTGCTCCCAGGCCGTAATGTTATGGTGAAATCGGGGTGCATGTGTGTAACCAGTGAGGTTTTGGTATGGGAGATGGGTAGAACCTGTGCTACAGCAGATTTTTGTGAAGCAATTTGGTTCCGGTGCTAATCCGGGGGGCCATGTGACTATTTTTTTGTATGCGATTGAAGTATAAGATGTGAATGGCCCCTTGTTATATTTCCATACCCATCTCTCGCATCCTAGGGTGTGTGTGAGTGTGATGCGTTGTCCCAGTTCGATGCAGGTTGGTCCGGATACCAACCTGGCGTCCGGACTCCATGGAATTGCAGTGATTGTCCTGCGAAGGAAGAAGATCATAATTAATTCACTGGACCTTTGAATGGTTTACACTGGGACATGTGGTACCATCTTAATTTTCCTCTGATGGTCACGGCCACGCAGCTGTTGCAAACAGCTTTAATTTCATAGGGCCCGTGCCATCTAGGGGAAAATGCGTTTTGTTTCACAAAGACGCGTACCATCACCACATCCCCTTCTGAAAATTTTCTTTCAGTGGTTGGGTTAAATTGTGCATCATTTGACAGGTCTGACTGTTTTTGTTTCAGTACAGCCTGTGCGTGCAACACCTTCAATCTTTCTTGCAATTTCACCAACACAGTCTGCTGAGTCGCAAGCATGAGGGGCCCCAGATCTGCTGGGGAAATTTCTGGATCAATGGGTAACTTCATCACCCTTCCAGTCATAAGCTCATATGGGCTAATGCCTGTCGCTTTTGATGGGGTTGCTCGCAGCACAGTCAGAACTGTGGGTAAGACATCAATCCACCTGTTTTGGTGTTGTGCTATCTGTTTTGCAATATTTTCTTTTATGGTGCGGTTAACACGTTCAACATTTCCCGAACTTTGTGGCCTGTAAGACACGTGAAGTCTTTGCTTGATGTTTAGCATTTTGCACATGTTTTTCATCACTTGTCCAGTAAAATGAGTCCCCTGATCAGATTCAATTTGAATTGGTGCTCCCCAAAGAGGGATGATTTGGTTCGCTATCACACGTGCCACAGTATTTGCCGTGTTATTGCGAGTGGGAATTGCTTCAACCCATTTCGAGAATTTATCAATTATGACAAGGCAATACCGATACCCCCCTTTGGTACTGGGTAGCGGACCAATGAAATCCAATTGTAAGGATTCCCAGGGCCCTTTCGGTGGTTCTGGTCTACGTAGGTTTGTTCGGCCTGGTTTTCCCTGGTTAATGGTAGCACACACCATGCAGGTGTTGCACCACCTTTCAATGTCCGCCATCATTCCCTGCCACCAAAACTGAGTTTGTATCAGCTGTGCTGTTTTTGTTGCAGATACATGCGCATAATCATGATATAATTTGATTATTGGTTTTTGGAGGGCTTCCGGAACGACAAATTTCCCATCTCGGAGTACTATGCCTTCAATTACATTCACCATCTGATCATGTTTCAAGTGTGGCACAAGTTCTCCGTCAGAGACCCACAGCTCTTGTTGATACTGTTTGAGGTCAATGGGTGTGACTTGGGCAGCACTTGCTACAGAAGCAGAGGATGTCTCTTTTTGCCACTGGTCGCCTTTGACTGCGGCCAGCTTAGCCAGTTGGTCAACAACATTATTGTTTTCCTCGTGCACATCTGGATTTTTGCTTATGTGTGCGCGTACTTTCACAATGGACATGGGGTTTTTTCGCGCTTGGACTGCTTTCCATATTGACGTTATGGTGTTGAAATGTTTTATAGGCGTTCCAGCAGAAGTGAGGAATTTTCTCAATTGCCATTGAGCCATAAAATCAGTTACAACCCCAAACGCATACCGACTATCTGTATACACGCAAAGTGGTTCAGGGTGTGCCTTAATCGCTTCTAGCAATGCAATGAGCTCGGCTTCCTGTGCGGATACGTTAGACGGTAATTTAAACAACAATTGTTGTCCAGCATCTGTGTCTGGAAGATTGGGGGCCCACACTGCACATCCAGCATAAAAATGACCATTCTGACAGAACCGTGAACCATCTATATACACAGGTGCTTGGCCTGGTAATGGTTGGTCATGAACAAGGCTTTGTGCCTCTTTTACAGGCTGGCATGTGTGTGGATTTCCCTCAACATCCCCAAGCAGATGTGGCAAAATTCGTGTGTTTTTTATGGTAATGTCACGCGCTTGAATGTCGGCTAGCCATCTCGCTAATCTTTGGGAAGAAACTCCCTTGATTCGGCCCTGTAACAACATTCGTACAGGCGTGTGCATTGTGTGTACAACAACAGGTTGAAAACCGACAATGGGCTCTGTTGTTTTTAGCATCCAATGCACCGCTAGCACGTGTTGCGTACATGGGTCAAATCCTTGCTCGACCAGAGATTTTTTCCGACTGTAATACGCGATTGGACGCAGTTTTCCCCCATATTCCTGAGCTAAGACTCCGCTTAGTGTTATTTCATGCGCGTCTACTTGAATGTGGAAAACTTTTGATACATTGGGGAATCCAAGGGCAGGCGCGGCGCACAAACGCTGTTTTAAATCACTAAATGCTTGTTCATGCTCGTCAGTCCATTCAAGGACATCATTTGGTTTTGTTTTTCCTTTTAGAAGCGAATACAACGGCGCAGCGGTGTTTGCATAATCAGGGATGAAGTCTCGTAAATAGTTGGCTGTTCCCAATACTTTTTGTAACGAGTTTAAAGTATGTGGTCGAGGCAGTTCGGCGATGCATTTCTTTCTATCGTCTGTTAAGGCTCTGTGGCTTTTCGTCAGAGTGTACCCTAAATAGTGTACCTCTTTTAGTGCAATTTGGGCTTTTTCTTTGTTCATTTTAAAGCCTGCGTCACCTAACCTTTGTAACACCTCGTCAACCAGCTGCAAATGGTTCTCAATTTGTTTTCCTGTAGCTATCAAAATGTCATCCACATAGTGAACGACCTGGCCAGTCCCTAGTAAGGGACCGAGGACATCTGCCACAGCTCTGTGGAAAATGGCTGGGCTGTTGTGTAGGCCTTGTGGCATCCGCTCCCAGGTATACTGCATTTGATTTACAGTAAATGCCAATTTCCATTGGTCTTCTAGTTTAACTTTAAGAGACCAAAAACCATTTTTGATGTCAAGCACTGTGAACCATGAAGCATCGGTTGAAACTTGTGATAAGATGGTAGCTGGATTTGCCACTATTGGTGTCGCTTTAGGTAGAACTTTGTTAAGACGCTGATAATCTATGCACAGACGCCATTTTCCATTAGGTTTTGGCACTGGCAAGCACGGTGAATTCGTAGTGGAACTGCATCGTCGAACTATTCCTCTGGCCTCAAGCTGTTGTACTATCTCATGAACAGCGACCTCTGCCTCTGGCTTGATGCGGTATTGCTTTTGCGGGGGAGGGGGCTCTCCCTCGATGCATACCTCAAAGTCAACAAGGCCGCAATCGTGCTCATGATTAGCCCAAACATTGCTGTGTTTGCTGATGAGACGTTGAATTGGATCTGTACTGGACATGGACATAATGTTTGCATTGCCTTTAGGCAAACTTCCCTTTGTAGTTTTATATGTTTGTAGTTCAATTTGTTTTTCAAAACAATGAATCACAAATCCATGCTTTCTCATAATGTCCATTCCCAGCACAGTTCCTTCACTATTGTCTGGTAAATACCAGAATTGTTCTGTTAGCACCACCACGCCCAAATCAAGTTTAACTGGTTGTGTTTGCGTTGCGGTCATCAAAGTATCGCCTATGCCTTTAATTTGAATAGTTCTCGTGTTTAGGGGTAACGGAAGGTTTGTACAAGAGCAGGCGGCTCCAGAATCAATGAGAATGTTAACTAACCGGCCTCCGAGATTAGCTCTTATTTTGATTCGGTTACCGCTTGTGACAACGCTTCCCATAGCAACGGAGGCCACGCACCCCTATTGGGGCCTTTTATGTTTTTCTATCAGGGCAGCGAGCTCTGTTTGGAATGCGTCATCTTGGGTTAATTTTCTTTCTTCAGATTGCTTTGCGCTGTTTTCTGAAGTGTTATTCCCTGCAATCAAATCCCCTAAACGCCTGAGTATTTCATTGTCGTCTTTAGAATGCGTTTCCTGATTTAGTTTGCGTTTTAATTGAAAACAGGTTTTGATAGTATGGTTGTTTTTCTTACAAAACTGGCATCGAGGTTGAAATTTAGGGTCAGGATTTTTAGCACCTCTTCCTTCGGTTAACCATTGCGTTGTTGCCACAAAACTGGTTTTGTTTTGTTTTAGCCTGGCCTCTATTTTGGAAGCCCAATCCACCAATGACCGGTAGGTATTCTCTGGCGGATCGGCTCCGTGAACTAATGCCTGCTGTATATGGGGACCGGCGTTATTTTTCAGGAGTTGTAATAAAACTTCCTGATCGCGTTGTGCATCTTCTAAACCTGAATGCTCTTTGTATGTCACCCATAAACGTTCGGCATAAATTTCAAATGGTTCTTTGTTAGTCTGTTTAATCTCTAAAATCCTATTCCACTCAGCGTGTGTTGGTCCCCTTAACTCTAATAAAGTTTCCTTTAATCTTTCATACACGTCGTCGTCATCCTCATCTTCCTGTTTGATTATGATTTCTCCATTTCTTAATTCGCGGGGAATTTTTGGTTTTAGCTCGTCTGGAATGGTAAGAAGGGCTACTTGCCAAACATCTCTGATCTCTAATTTGTACACCGATGCCTGTAACATTAAGTTGTCCCAGTAGGGTTGGAAAGGACCTTTTCGCGGCATCATTCCCACAACTTCTTTGTGTTTAGTGCATTCTTCGCAAGTTAAAGGGCGGCTAATGGTAGTGACTTCATCATCTGCATTCGTCATTGTTTTAAGCACAGCAATTTTCACTGGTTTCCGGAGAACCGAGCCTGATTTAACTCGAGTTATTATGGGACTGCGTTGTTTTCGCTCATCGGGTAATTTTTTCTCTTTCGCGGGTCCTGGAGAAAGCTCACGCTCTCTCAGGTCCAGATGGCCTTGCAAACTGCTCGACACAAGTGCAACATCATCTTCGTCACTATCGCTATTTTGCCCGTTAGCGTTACCCATTTTACTGCTTATCGCCGCGACTACCGCAGATACAGGAAATCCTGCTGATTCGCAACAATCCTCAAGCGCGGATGTGTAATCTTTATCTAATTTAAGCTTCTTTTCAAGCTTTTTCATTTGTGATTCGATCGCGCTGCCCTGTCTTGCCCATGTTTGTTTATCATACACAAATGCTTCGACCTGCGCTCTTAGCTTCTTTAACTCGTCCGATCGTTGCATTTCTAGCTCTTTTATATTGGCTATTACACGTTCGTTTTCTGCAATAGTTTTCAAATCATTTCGACGCAGCAGATAAACGATCGCGACCAGAATTTTCTTAAAAGGAGCCTTTTTTTTTCTCCAATTTACGGCCCTCAGTCTGGTACCAAGCTAGAATTGTATCATTGTTCCACTCAAAATCTACACCTTTGTTGCGCAAGCTAAGGAGGAGATCTTTAATGTTCACTCCAAGTGTTTCCATTATCTCCTTATCTACACTCAAACTGCCGCTTCCCTGATAAGCCATGTTGTTTTCTAATAACCTTAAACACCACCGGATTTCTACGGTCTCCGGTCTATTGTGGGTATACCGACCCGTTCAACAAATGTGTCTATATTGGGTGCATCTAGGCTTTCCCTCAACACTTTCTAAAAGGTAAACAAAAATGGACTTACCAGGACATTTGTAGACAGAAAAGTAGAACTTCAAACCTCATGCTCACTCGGGTGGATCTGAATTGTCGCGCCAAAAGACGTCACTCGCCTGAGACTGGGAGATCACGTAGGGCGGGGTCACCACTTTGTAAACTCCACCTGTTTGGCCCAACGAAGGAATCCAACAGCTGGTCGAAGGAATACTGCGTGTTCGTCTTTTCGGGCGCTTCTATAAAGGACACAGTAATTTATTAAAGTGTGAAGATCCAATTTTAAATCTGACTCCATGTTTTAATTTAATCTGACTCTAATTGTATGTAGTTTCCTTGAGTTTGTTACATTTATAAATTACAGCTGATCGAATGATTAGTTGTGATTTAATTTAGATCTTTGATCTCTCTGAGTATCTCTACTTCTCACTATCTTCGTTCATCAAGGGACCCGATATCTCTTAGAGATATGTTTCGCGAATTACATTCTCAAACACAGACGAGCCGGTTCTGATATTAGTCAGAGGATTGCAGAGTGAATATTTTACCTTTAAGTGGTTGCGCCTGCTTACTCATCTTAAAGCGTAATGGGAATAATAATCACAGGAACTACAACTTGCTAATACAGTGACAGTCAGAAATCAGATTATCGCTAATGTGGTGCTCCATGCTCCCAGCATTGCGTCCTGCTGTTTGATCTATCCCGAGACAACGTTTGCGGAAATACCAGACTCCGTTTGATCGTACTAAAAGAAGCGGCCTTAGAATAATACAAGATTAATCAAAGTTAATGTTTATTTAGCCAGGCAAAATCATCAAAATATAGTCAAATTAAAAGACAATGATACACAACTGATCAGCATACAATGTTACTCAAGTATAAAATAGTATAAACAGTTTCAAAGAGTCATCATTTTACCTGGCTTCTAGAAACACACGGGAACAGTGTGGGAAGTTCTGGATACAGATGCTTCCTCGAGTGGTTTGCTCCTTTCCCTTAAATACTCCCCCAGATCAAAGAACAATAAACATTTAGCACCCAAATATTTATGCAGATCTTGGTTCTTTTCTCAGACCCAAATGGTCCCACCTATCCTTGAGGCCTGACAGCAAATGTTTATCAAAAGATCTTTATGAGCATCTCCTACACCAGAGGAACAAACCCGGTTGTCCTTCTTTTACGACCTGTTTTACTAGAGCTGGAATGTCACCAGTTCCCCTGATGTGAGAATGAAACCTGTTTACCAATCACACCAAAAGTATTTGTATTGACCATACAGAAACAGCTTGTGGCAGTATCTGTGATATTTGCATGTGACCCAGAGGGTGAGAGGGTCATATCTCGGCAGGGGTGAGGAAATAGGATTGGGCCAGGTGCAGTCTTGTTTACTCTTGCATTCAGATAGTGAAGTTTTATTGTCTTTATTGTCTTTATTGCAGCTTTAAATCCCTTTAGTTTGTTCTCAGGTGAAATCCATTCTTACAGACTCCTTTTCGTTTCAAGGCATTTAAGGGTTCGGCAATAGCTGAAAAATTAGGAACATACCTATGATACCATCCACTCATCCCTAAGAACCGTTGATGTTCTTTTAGATTTCTTGGCACAGGGAAGTTCTGAATTGCCTCCGTTTTAGCAGGATCTGCTTTCACCCCTTCGGTGGTCACCACGTGGCCATGAAAATTAACTTCTGTTGAACAAAAATTACATTTCTGAAGCTTTAAAGTTAATCCAGCCTTTTGCAAACACCTCAAAACCCTTTGGAGATATTGTACATGCTGACTGCAATTTCATGAATAAATGACTATGTCATCTAGATAAACCAAACAAAACTGTCCTAAACATTCAGCCAACACCCTATTCATGAACCTTTGAAATGTGGCGGGTGCATTCTTTAAACCAAAAGGTAAAACCTTGAACTCATACAACCCAAAAGGGGACACAAAGGCAGTTTTAGCCATGCTGTCTGGGTCCATTGCCACTTGCCAGTACCCACTGTTAAGATCAAGAGTACTAAACACGCTGGCTCCAGCAAGTGACTCCAAGATTTCACCCACTGTAGGGAGAGGGAATGCATCACTTTCGCTCACAGCATTTAATCGTCGATAATCGACACAAAATCGCTGACCTCCATCTTTTTTAGGCACCAGCACAATAGGAGATGCCCAAGGAGACTGAGATGGCTGAATAATGTCTCGTGAAAGCATATCATCAATTTGATCCTTTACCATTTCCTTTTTATGGACTGGTAACTTAAATGGCTTTTGCGCAACAACCACATCTGTACGGACAGCGATCTTGTGCTGAACCAGATGAATCCTACCAAGAGAAGGAGTACATACTTCAGGATGATCATACAAGAGAGTAAAAAGAACATGAGACTCTTTGTCTGATAAATTACTCTCATTGACTTTGGTTTGTACAAGCTCAACAAGTTCCACTCCAGTTTTTTCCTGCACATAGTTCTCCATGTACTCACTCACTGACCACTCAAGTTGAACAGGAGGAACAGCGGAATAAAGAGAAGCAGTAGGCTTACAATCCACAGGTGGTTTACAAAACCTCCAAGAATCCCCTGAGGTAATTGGTGGCTGAAAGGGGAAAACACGATTTTCCAGGTCCCCTAAAAAAACTGTACAACTGATCTTTAATATTAAGCTGCAAACCAGTCAACGCTATGAAATCTAACCCCAGAACCATCGAATATACAAGTTTCTGAGCTGGAAGGACAACTGTAGGAACTTGGAAATGCAAATCATGCATATAAAAACCAAGCATTTTCTGACCAAGAGGCATAGTAGCATCACCATTAGCCAGATAAAGAGGTCCCTCATACCATGCATCAAGTTGCTCTTTAGGTCCTTTCATCTTATTCCAAAAATCAAAATGCAATAATGTGTAGGTTGCCCCTGTATCTACAAGCGCTTTCCCAGTACAGTTCCTCACGGTTAAGGGAACAACCAACTGTTTAAGAACAACTGGGCCAACTCGCTTGTCCTGTCCGCTACTAGTTGGATCTTTCTTTACAAGTCGTTGCACATCATAAGCGGACACTACCCCTCGTTGATTACTACGACCCTGGGATTCTTTACCACCCTGTGTGTGCCCTCCAGAGTGTTTTCCACTCAAAGCCACCTTGAAATTAGGACAAGAACCTGGAGAATGATTTTCATGACACCTCCAACACATCAAGCTTGGGTTTCGTTGCTCTGAAGGCAAGATAACTTTTTGTTCTACCTCTTTTATTTTTCTAGTCTGTGAATTCTGGTCAAATGTAGTGCTCGTAGACAACTGAAGCTGATTATACTTTCTCTGATGATCATAATCCCTTTCTATTTGAGTTCCCAACCTCACTAGTTCCTCAACAGTCTGTGCACGACCTCGAAGTTGACTCGCAAAACAAGGGTTCATAGCTTTTAACAGGGCTTTTAAAACTTCATCCTCAGCAGCTTCCTTTTTTTTCCAACGCTTAAACAAAGCTTGAAATGAGAAGGTAAAATCACGAACACTTTCATTTGCCCCTTGTAACCGATTTCGTACTTGATCCTCCAACACGTCTTGATAATCTTCTGGTAAAAAAACAGCTAAAAAAGCTTGCTGAAAACATTCCCAAGTATCAATTTTTGAATCTCACAGTCTCCCACCAATCACAGGCAGAAGCATGCAAAACACTACGCATTGTTGCAAGAATTTCACTATTTGACATTGGTCTGAGAGCCAAGAAGTCTTTACATCTTTCTAAGTAAACTAGTGGATCGGGCTCATCCTGTACCCCCCCAAAGGAGGGAAAAATCATCTTAATAGGCAGGACACGGCCACAAGTCAAATTAGATGGAACAGAAACCTGACTGACCAAATCCCCAGTAATGCATGGTGCAGCTGAACCTAAACATACCTGAGAAGGAGCAGGAGCAACATCCTCCCGTTCAACTATCTTACCGTCAAGTTGAAGGCTTCTCTGCATAAGGACATCAAGAGAAGTTTGCATAGTAAACACTTGCTGCTTCAGACTGCGTACTTCTTCTTGCAACTCCTTTCCACCTACACTATGTTCTTTGATAGCTGTTTTGAAAGAAGAAAATAATGAACTGTTAGCATCATCAAACAAATCCTTAAACTCGGTGCATTACTGTCTGGCATTCCACTTAATAGCATCCATTGTTTGATTGGTAAAATTTTGCATGCGTTCATTAAGAACCTCTAAAAAAATCAGTTTGAGCCTTTTCAACTATTGTTAATATCTCTTTAGGGATGTCTTTAGCACAAAGTTTAGCATTTTCCTCAAACCATTTTTTCTGCCAAGCTATAGTGTCCACAAACACACTTTTAAGTGAATCAATTGCTTGGGAAAATATAGTTAAATCATCTGCTTGGTTCCCCAAACCAATCAGAGGGACACCAAGAAATGGTTGTTCTACACCTGTGCCATCGTCTAATAAAGACAGCTCCACATTCTGAGGAGTGGAAGGGCTATCATGAAATGGTCCCAAACTACCATCATCTCCAAATCCAGCAAAATGTATAAGAGGAGAACTAGGTTCCATAACTACACAAAAAATCACGATTGGTAAATAAACACACAATATCTGAGGGTCCCTGTTCGGGCGCCACTTCTGTGACGGTATTGGGCATTAAAAGGTTCAATTCGGGCGCCAGGGGTAAAAAACCACCACAATTATTTAATTAAATACATCATTAGAGACACCAAATAGGGATAACATTATTAATTATCCTATAAAAATGAAATAAAACCAGAAACCACAAGAAAGTTGATTCAGAGAAGTTTTCTATTCAAATTTCAATTCCAGTCATTTTTCAGTACATCATATTCAACTCAAAAGAAAAAATAAATAAATAAATAAACTATTCAAACCCAGGAACATTTACCTTTTAGTTACCTCACAGCAATAAATGAGTAACAGATAAATCAAAAAATAGATAAATCAGATAATTACATGCAATACAATCAATTTGTATGCAGTAACAAAAACATAAATCAAAATACAATAAGGCAGTTACTTAAGAGGAAAACAGGGATGTAAAACAATCCAAAATCATCTGGATCCAAAGTTCAAACAACAACAAAAAAACAATTGCTTTTCATGTCACTCATTGCTACTGGGCCTGAAACCATTATATAACACAATATTTACAAAATCAATTCGGCAACTCGAGCGCCAAAATAAACACCAAACGAAAACCCCACACCCTACCTCAAAACATACTAACGTTACATATAATGCCCTGAATTAACATCTCTACAACCGGATTAGAAAAAGCTCTCTCTCACAATGCTCCATTTATAAGCAAAAACGCTCTCCAAACAGACTCACCAATGCTTTACGAAATTCAATGACGAAAATGTATGTTCCTCAAAATATGAATCGTAAGCACTAGAATAGGAAGACAACCGCTGCACTATATGTCGCATCAACACTCACTGCAATGCGGTCTACAACAACAACAATACTCACAACAGCCATCCGCTTGCATTACCATGACCGGGAATAACCCATGTCTGACGACAACAGCGGCTAGAGAGCGTGAGAGAGAGAGAGCGAGAGACATATCACACTTCCTTAAATAACTTCCTACCTGGTTTTCGGTATATACGCTCAACAGCGCCACCCCCTGTACAAAATAGGAAATTACCAATCATTGAAGACTGTCACAAATAGATATGTGATCCAGAATCATTCAGAGGCTGAAATAAATTGAACAGGAGAAACGACAACAACAGGACGTCCGTCTCTGTGGTATGTACTGTATTTAGTGGCCTGTCAACATTTGTGTGTCTTTACTCGCAGTTTATGAGGACATGATTCGGTTTATAGACTATTGTATGCGACTAACCCTTAGCAGTAGCAAGCAAAACGGTTTTGCACGTCAGACTAGTGTAACATTATACATAGAACAACAATGGAGTAACGTTAGCGCATTTGAATGACGAAGCACACGATCGTGTCGTTTACTGATGTTTACTCACGCGACGATAACCAACAGCATAGACATTTGAAGCAGTTTTACTCACCGGCTGCTTCCAAAGCAGGACTGAACCTTTATCGCTGGGACCGCTCCGTCAAAACCACACTTCTTTGGTATGATTTGTTGAAGTCCTGACAGCAGTGAATGGTGGAGATCCACTTTGCGACGCGACTGAAGCGATGTTGTGAAGCTTCCCGTCATTTCTGCGTTCAAATCGGTTCAAATGCAGCGCTGTCTTACCGGAATGCTGTGCTGAAGCGTTGAAGTCGCTTGATGTCACCCATAGGAATAAAGTGGAGCGCGGCGCGGACTATAACGACGACTGGATCTGCACCTGAGAGAGTGTTTATGGGCGTGCATTTCCTCTCTCGCTCTAGTCACAGGCGCACGCGCACCCTACCGGGAGAAGAGCCCGTACGGCCCCTACAAGGACCTTCCGTTCTATTAACGTCATGCCGACCCATACTCGAAAAAAACTCTCCGAAACTTGTAAGAAACCAAAAGGAGTATTTTTGACACAGAAATACTCTATCAAACGTCCACAGAGCTCTCAAGTCTCATGCTTTGGGCGTGAGACACACGCATTTCAACCCGTTCACACGCTCACACGCCACACCTTGGATTTCTCACGCAGAGAAATCGCCAGGGTAACACACACTAAGCGAGTTCCCCATAGAGTTCTGACGGCCCTGCCACACACGCACCAGTTAATCTAATAAAAAATATATAGATACCGAACAGCCAATCATAAAATAGATTTGCTGTATCTGGGTAAGATATAGATATTCCCTCCATCCAAGAATGTTTACGTTGGATTCCATGTCCTGTGATTCACGCCAAGGCCTCGCTCATTGAATCAAATGCTCGCTGAAGTACCGTTAGTTGGCATCTAGA
Organism: Pseudorasbora parva; assembly: GCF_024679245.1. NCBI lineage: Eukaryota > Metazoa > Chordata > Actinopteri > Cypriniformes > Gobionidae > Pseudorasbora > Pseudorasbora parva. Next base: position 18,852,383 of record NC_090183.1, read on the forward strand.
AGCAACGATGACAGACGCAGAGACACTGACAGCACTTTGTGTTTTCTGTTCTTAATCCTTCAACAAAACTTAAAGGGAGCCTTGCTTGTCTCAATCATGATTTGCATGAAATGCATTTTGCTATTGTACGTTATTGCGCTCTCACTGAGTGAACATCTGTGCTCTTCTGCACTCGCGAATGCAGTAATGGACAGCTGTCCTCATCCGACTGGTGTTTGGATGTGATTTTTTTTAAAACTCACTTTCAATAATTCATTTATTAAAAGTAATTCCATTTTGTAAGATCATTTTCATCTAAGTAATTCCAAACATCATGAGGCAGACGACATTAGTGATCAAATACAGTCGAGTTATTAACATGCTCCACAGCACCACCCAGTGGATTTAGTTATAACTGCGAGATTTAGAGGTATTTATAATGGATTCACTGCATTTACGACCAGCGAAGCAGTAAAATTTCAATATTATTTTTATTTTTCGAATATTAATTACAGATCGAATATATTCGTGCTCACCCCTATTTATGGAAGCTGAAGTGTAGCGATATAAAATTTGCAATGCAATATGCAAAATGGCAATGCAATATGTAAAATGGCAATGCATTTCAGTATTTAAATTTACATTTTCCATACCATGTGTGCAAAATTTGGAACAAAATGATGATTCAAATTGAATAATATAATTTACATTTAAGTTGCAAAATTGAAATTAAAATGTATTACAGAAATAATTAGATGTGTTTAACATGTTCCAGCAAAAATTGTAGCAAAATTATCATTTAAATGTTATTTTTCTAAATTGCATTTAAACTCCCGTTTAAGATACTTGCGATTGCATTTTGATTATATGTCCCGCAATCAATGTAGCAAAATTCAATGTGAAATCGAAAATGCAATCCGAAAATGCAAAACTCCATCTCGCCTAGGGAAACCAAATACCTAGAGCCGGCCCTGCCGCTGTCATAAAGAGAATAAAAAATACAACCATACTGATGTAGCAAACAATAATCATAGGCAGCTTGTCTAAGATTATTTGAGAGTGAAATAATCTCTGTTGTAAACCACAGCTCACTTCAGCGCAACCGTGCTCATGTTAAGGTGCCACCAACCTCTGGGCTGAAGGCCTCAAAAACCTGCTACCAACACCAATAAACAACACTAACCATTCTCTCTCTCTCTCTCTCTCTCTCTCTCTCTCTCTCTCTCTCTCTCTCTCTCTCTCTCCCTCCTCTCTCTCTCTCTCTCTCTCTCTCTCTCTCTCTTTTTTTCTCTTTCCATGGAGAGCATAAAAATAGGGACAATAAATATCAATGGAGGAAGGAATTATAGTAAAAGAGCCGCTTTGTATGAATTTATTCAAAACAAACACATAGATATAATTTTTTTGCAAGAAACCCATAGCGACTTGGGTAATGAAGTAGAATGGAAAATGTGGTGGGAGGGTAAAATCTTTCTAAGTCACGGCTCAAATCTAAGTGGAGGTGTTGCGATTCTATTCTCAAAGAAGCTTAATTTGACTAATATATCTTCCTATGAGATAGACAAGGGCAGAATATTGATTGTACAGGTGGAGTTAATGGGATTTCCCTTTCTTTTTATAAATGTTTACTCCCATGGGCGTAGATTACGCGGGGGACGCGGGGGACGTGTCCCCCTCACTTTTAATAAAATGTATTTTCGTCCCCCGCACTTTTACTGGGTCTCACCGATCCTAGTCGACCCGCTCCGAGCGGGATTTGAACCGGTGTTACCCTGTGCGGGGGCGGACAAGTTAACAGGGACGCTAACGACAGCCTTCTCTAAACTCGGTTGATAGCGCGCTTCTTGAGGTCAGGGGCAAGTGTATTTACATAGAAACCAATGTGAATACATCAAGATTTAAATTCAGAGACAAAAAATTATCTATGCATGACCTGTAATTTTTTCCGAATCTTAATATGAGGAGGGCGCTCTCATAGAAAGTCCAAAAGTGGATTCGTAATACCCTGTCACGCTGGAGCTGCAGCTGAAGGAAAACAATCGTTATGAGTGATGAAACGTGACGACGACAATCAGACGAGTGCGACAATATATGCTTTATGTGTGTTTTTTAAGTCATCTCAATGTAGGCTATTTATTGACAATAAAGTATCATATGAATAATGCAGCTTTTTTAATGTTTAGTATTCTGCTCACCACGGCTGCATTTATGTAATCGAAAATAGTTAAAACAGTAATATTTTGAACATTATTACAAATTAAAACCGCTTTTTTCCCCTATGTGAATATATAGTAATTTATTCCTGTGATCAAAGCTGAATTTATCATCATTACTCCAGTCTTCAGTGTCACATGATCCGTCACTAATCATTCTCAGATGAGGATTTCATAATCAAGAAACATTTATGATTATTATCTGTGTTGAAAACAGTTCCCAAAATGTTGTGGAAATCATGATAGCCTACATGTTATTTTTCAGGATTCTTTAATGAATAGAAAGTTCAATGGACAGCATTTATTTGCATTTATTAAATAAATTATCTAATTTGTAATATTAAAAATATCACTTGTGATCAATTTAATGCATTTCTGATCAATAAAAGTATTAATTTCTCTCTTTTTTAATTTTACCACAAATGTTTAGAAAATTAAGCATCACCATGAGCAGCACAACTGATAATAATCCTAAATGTGTGTTGATCATCAGATCCTCATATGGGAATGATTAGTGAAGGATCACTGAAGACTGGAGTAATGATGATAAATTCAGCTTTGATCACAGGAATAAATCACACTTTACTATATATTCACATAGAGAACAGATGAGTTACATCAGAATATATATATATATATTTTTTTTTACATTGCATAAAATCTATGGAGTCTTAATGCAGAAGTGTTTGTAGTATATAAACCAATCATAAAATTGGCACACAAAAAAAAGGAGAATAGGAGAATAATATTATAGATATTAATTATTGGTTATTGCTCAGCAGTGTATTTGATATCTTGCCCAATTAAAAGCAAGAGATGCGATAAATTATATTGGTCCAAAAAAAAAAAAAAATGGTAATACGACATTTCTGTCCCCCTCACTTCTGAAAAGATGGCTACGCCCCTGTTTACTCCCCTATTAATGGAGCAGAAAGAGTAGAATTTTTTTTTTAATTATGTAGTGAATTAAAAAAATTTGATAATGCATGTATGGTTCTTGGGGGTGACTGGAATTGCACCTTAGATTTCACACTAGACCGAAATGGCGAAGAACTGTATCCCCAGTCTGCTAATTCATTAAGCAGTTTAATAAGGAAATATGACGTATCTGATGTTTGGAGGGAAAACACCCAACAGTAAAACAGTATACATGGGTTAAAGCTTGTCATGATTATATTAGTGCTGCAAAGTTAGATAGGTTTTATGTAAGTAAAAATAATTCTAATAGAGTTTTAAAAGCCAACATTTTTTCCAAATGGTTTTACTGATCATCATTTGTGCATGATTGAAATGAGTTTAAAAAAGTCACAGCCTTCTAGTTACTATTGGCATTTTAATGTGAAATTATTACATGACTCTTTATTTTGTGAAAAGTTTGGGCTATTTTGGTCTAAATAGCAAGAGCAAAAAAGTGATTATGAAGATTTAGTACAATGGTGGGAAGTTGGAAAAGCACAAATAAGATTTTTTTGCCAGAACTACACAGTCCACTCAAACAGACTTGTAAAGAATACTATTAAAACACTTGAGAGAGAAATAACTGAAATTGAAGAAGGAATTATTGAAGGAAACTTAGAAGAAGGGGATCAATTAAGAGAAAAAAGGACTGTTTTAGCATCCCTGTTCAATGAAAGAGCAAAAGGTGCTCTGATCAGAGCCCGTTTTTCCGCAATAAGAGAAATAGATGCTCCGAGCTCATACTTCTTTAACTTGGAGCGAAAAGAAGGAGAAAGAAAACTCATGTTACATTTGAAACTACCAGATGGGACTCTAACAACTAACCCGAAAGAAACCATGCAAAGAACTTTTATACTGATTTATTTGAAGCAAAAGACTGTGACATTCACTGCATGGATGACCTACTAAGAGAACTGCCAAAGCTTACCGATGATCAGAGACAATGGCTTGATGCGGATGTTCAATTGGATGAACTATCAGAGGCGGTAAAGAAACTTTCTAATGGCCGGTCCCCTGGCATTGATGGACTTCCTTCTGAGTTTTATAAGCAATTCTGGACTCTTTTGAAAGATGATATACTTGATGTTTTTAGAGTTTCTTATAAAAAAAAAATGAACTTCCAACTAGTTGTAGAAGAGCGGTTCTTTCGTTATTGCCAAAAAAAGGTGACCTTGGACTGTTGAAGAACTGGAGACCAGTGGCTTTGCTGTGCACGGATTACAAAATTCTAGCAAAATATCTTGCAAATAGATTAAAACTTTTTTTAGAGTATGTTATTAATGACTTTCAAACATATTGTGTGCCGAAAAGAACAATAATGGACAATCTTTTTCTTGTGCGTGATGTTATGAATCTAGCAAATGCTGATAACGAGGATGTGGGTTTTCTGTCAATTGACCAGGAGAAAGCTTTTGATAAAGTTGATCATCTGTATTTATTTAAAACTCTTAAAGCTTTTGGTTTTGGTGAGATTTTTATCTCTTGGATCAAACTTTTATATACTGGAGCTTCTGCATTGTTAAAGGTTGGAGGTGGGCTAAGTTGTCCAGTTTTTGTACATAGAGGCATAAGACAAGGCTGTCCTTTGTCAGGACAGCTGTACTCTCTAGCAATTGAACCGCTACTATATAAACTTAGGGAGAAGTTGCAAGGGTTTATAGTGAAAGGTTGTGAAAACAGGCCAATTATCTTTTCGGCTTATGCCGATGACATCACTGTTTCTATAAGAAGTGATACAGATATCATGAATCTAACAAATGCTTTAAATATTTACGAAAAGGCCTCATCAGCCAAAGTTAATTGGGGTAAAAGCGAAGGATATTTGTTAGGAGATTGGCAAGAAAGGACCCCTCCAGTGCTTCCAGGTGGAGTTAAATGGGGAAGAGAGGGTTTGAAGTTGTTGGGAGTATTCTTAGGAACAGATCAATACAGGCAGAAGAACTGGGAGGGTATGGTGGAGAAAATGTGTGACCGGTTGTCTCGATGGTCATGGGTGCTGCCCCAGCTATCGTATAGGGGCAGGGTATTGGTCACAAATAATCTGGCTGCAGCAGCATTATGGCACAAGATGAATGTGCTGGACCCCCCGGAATGTGTGGTTGAAGAGCTACAAAGAAAGCTAGTTGACTTTTTTCTGGGATGGACAGCATTGGAAAAAATCTGCTGTACTTTTTCTACCCACTCAGGAGGGAGGACAAGGCCTGATGGACATCAAAAACAGAATGAAGACTTTCCGACTTCAAGCAGCACAAAGATTGCTGTATGCGGAGCCGTGCTGGGCTGATACAGCGTGTGCTGTGTTGAGGAAAATGAATATCTTCAAGTATGATGTACAATTGTTTTTGATCAATTTGGCCAACATGGACTTGAGGAATGTTTCCCCTTTTTACAAGGCAGTTTTGAAAGCATGGACATCAGTTTTTAAGGTCAAGAGGGTTCTCACAAACATTGGACTCTGGACAGAGAATGAACCTCTTTTTAACAACCCGCTGATACCAGCACCGGCACTGGAGTCCAGAAGCATTCAGAATGTAATGGCAAGAGCGGGGTGTACAAGAATTGCTGACCTAAAGACTGGTGAAAACTGGAAAAGTCCAGAGGAGATGTGCAACGAGACAGGAATCAAGTCTGCAAGGATAATAAAGAGAATAATGGATGGAACTGTTTCCGCATTACCCTCTGTTTTCAGACAAAGCTCAGAAGAAAATGAGGTTCCTGAAAAGAACAGAGCGAGTCTTTTTCCCCAAGTGGAAGTTTCAGCGGCGGTGGATGGAGAGCCAGAGGAAGGTTCTCTCCTACATTTCAGGACTCCTGTGCTGGAAGGTTTTGAGACTGTTTCAAAAAAGGCCCTGTATAATATTTGCGTGAAGGTGTCCCATTATAACGTGCTCAAAGACTGCAAAGAGACTAAGTGGTCAGATGTGTTTGGGCCAGACTCGTCCCCTAGAGGATGCTGGAGGTCCCTGTACAAACCTCCTATAGAGAAATGCACTGCGGATCTCCAATGGAGGGTTGTACACTGGGCGGTAGCTACAAACAGACACGTGGCACACATTGACCCCACTGTAGGGAAAGAATGTGTTTTCTGTGGCGATGAAGAATCGGTAGATAATTTCTTTTTATATTGTTTAAGGTTAAGCGAATTGTTTCAGGTCTTAGATAGGTGGTTTAGAGATTGGGATGTAGGTTTTAATAACATTTTTTTTTATTTTTGGACCAAAATATGTTGCATCAGACAGAAAAAAGATCTCGTTAATTAATTTTGTGATTGGAGGAGCAAAGATGGCAATCTGGTTAACCCGGAAGAGAAAAATGAAAGGAGAGGGGGAGATAGGTCCTGAGGTGGTCTTAAAAGCTCTTATAGCAACCAGAATCAAGGCAGAGTTTGCATATTTTAAACTAATGAATAATGTGGACAGATTTATTGAAATGTGGGCTTTGAATGATGTTTTGTGCTCTGTGGATTATGAAAATGAGCTGGTTTTAAATCTATGAGGTTATGTGACTGTGTTTAAAAAAAAAAAAAAAGTTTTAAATGAGAATTTGTAATTTTTACTTTTGACTATGTGATTGTATGGTTTCTCAGAATGGATATATGTGTGTATTTACCAATGGACCTAATGAAACAAAAGTTTTTCTTATGAGGAATGTCTTATAGTGTAAATATAAATAAAGGTGTGTTTAAAAGTCTCTCTCTCTCTCTCTCTCTCTCTCTCTCTCTCTCTCTCTCTCTCTCTCTCTCTCTCTCTCTCTCTCTCTCTCACACACACACACACACACATTCACACACTCACACACACTAATTAAATACATATTTTTTTATTTGTACGAATTTGTGTCATTTTTCATATCAGACCCCCGTACCCAGCCAAACCCTGTTGCTGCCGCCACGGCCGAAATCTCACTCTGAACTCAGTTCAAAACTTGAGAGCCCTGCGTCCAACATAAGTTTTTGAAACTTTGTCTATGTTTAGGATGGGAATCCAAGTCTTCAACAGTGTAAAAAGCTCAGTATGCATGAAACAGCATTTCACACCCCTTTAAATTAAAGTGAGAAGATGGGGTGGTGGAGGGATGCTAAAATAAAAATGGTCAACGAGAGAAGTTAAATGTGTTGTGTATGTACACCTCTTATCGTTGATTAGATTGATTAGCTTACCATGCTCCACTTGTGTTTAAATAGGTTACGTTATCTGACATGCTCCCCTTGTAAATTAGGTTTGATTAGCTGACGGCTCCATTGTTTAATTGGTTTAATTATCTGAATGTGCTCCTCCCGAAATTAGTTAATAAAACTTCACGTATAAAGCCTATTAATATTTTTTTATATCACCTAGACAGTGTGCAAAGAGCGCTCCCTTATAATCACTAAAAGTCTCCATTTAATGAATGTGATCTAACAAAGTTCCTTTTATTAATAAGTAAAGCTGACTACACTATGAATCTCTTATTTACATAATGTCTACACTTTGTTAGAGAGGATTTGCGCATGTGCAGAACTCAGAATTGGACAAAAACTTGAGCGGTGAGTTTATTCTAACTTCTGCACGTGATTGGCCATTGTGTTTAAGAAATTAACAAACAGAACAGCGTGAGTGTCTCGGCTGCATGGCGTGTCCATTTTTGTTTTGGCTCCCATGTTAACAGGTTAGAGCTTGCACACTGCCCACCTGACACACATTGTTCAAAAACACGTGCATGCTAGAAATTAGCTGTGTCTCATTTTGGAAGGCTGCGTCCTCCGGAAGTCGCATTTGAAGGGTGCATACGTCATAAGGCCGTCTCATTTAAAAAAAGTGAGAAGGACACTCCAAATGCGACCTTCGAATGCGTCCTTCTTTCACAGGAATTCGGAGTGTGCATGATGTGTATCCTTCACGGCTGGAGATAACCCACAACTCTTTGCGTCTCCGTTAACAACCGTCATTTATTTTTTTATATTATATGAAAAAACGGCACCACTGCCAGATATACATGCAAGTGTAGGTGTGGTGTTTAAATTAAGTAGTTCAGGCATTTTTGTTGTTTTTTTAAGCTCTATTACCTCAAACAGATAGTTGTGGTAAACAGGATTACTACTGTTTAGTGCATTTTAAACGTTTAGAACAGTATATTGCTGTCAAGACAAGAAACATTTCATAGTCATTTTCAAGTTATAAATAATTTTCATTCATATAACTGGCGTGAGAGCGCAATGAGGCTGAACTTCCCAGCCAGCAATGACACGTGGGGCTCAGATGGGTTAACTATCGGTTCCATGGGTACTGTGTGGGCATGGGCTTTGGCTGGGTGAAATCAGCGGGTCCCATGTAGGTTTTGTAGTACGAGTCCCACATAGGAAGCCCAAATGAGCTGATTACATGGGCCCCATAAGGGACAGGCATGGGCCAAGTGGGCATGGGTTTGATCTCGGAACACATATATGGGTCTTGTATGACATATTTATGGGCCAAGTGGGCATGGGTTTGATCTGGGAACACATATATGGGTCTTGAATGGCATATTTATGGGCCAAGTGGGCATGGGTTTGAACTGAGAATGCACATATGGGTCCTGCATAGAATTGTTATGGGCCATGTGGGCATGGGTTTGAACTGGGAACACATATATGGGTCTTGCATGACATATTTATGGGCCAAGTGGGCATGGGTTTGATCTGGGAACACATATATGGGTCTTGAATGGCATATTTATGGGCCAACCCATATGAAAAAAACGGCTCGGGTTATGTATATAACCCTTGTTCCCTGAGAGGGAACGAGCACTGCGTCGAAACGCTTTGGGGATGCTCCCTAAGCATCAGCGAATCTGAAGCCTGAATAAACACTAGTCCAATCCGATTGGTCGTGCGTGATGACGTCATTGTGACGGCGTACCCGGAAGTATAAAAGGGGAGCCGGCGCATAATGGCGGCAGTTTCTTGCTCTGAAGCATGCGCTCCAGGCGTGCCGAGGTGTGGCGGTACGACGCAGTGCTCGTTCCCTCTCAGGGAACAAGGGTTATATACATAACCCGAGCCGTTCCCTTATCGAGGGAACTTCCCACTGCGTCGAAACACTTTGGGGAACGAGTACCCACTAGGCCACACCGAGGGTAGCGCCTGTCCTAGTGTGAAGCCGGAGACCGGGCACAACTAGGGTTGGAGCACCCTCGCGCCAGGCGTCGCAGGGAGATCCAGGCTGTAGAACCTGATAAAAGTGTGTGGAGTAGCCCACCCCGCCGCCTCGCAGATATCCTGCAAGGGGACCCCAGAAAGGAGGGCCACCGAAGAGGCCATGCCTCTGGTGGAATGTGCCCTCACGGCTACAGGTGAAGGCAAACTGCGCACCTGATAAGCCATGGTTATTGCCTGGACAATCCAGTTACTGATAGTCTGGGTAGACGCAGGCAACCCCTTCTTGGGTGAGCCAAAACACACCAACAATTGTTGAGATCTCCTCCACTGTGCGGACCTCGCCAGATACACCCTGAGTGCCCTGACCGGGCAGAGTAGGTGAAGTCTCCCCTCTTCCGCCGTCACGTGAGGCGGAGGATGAAATGCCTGCAGAACCAAAGACCTGACCACCCTCGATGGGACCTTAGGCACATAGCCCGGCCTAGGGTGTAAGATGGCCTTCACTCCGCCCGGGGCAAACTCCAGGCAAGTCGGCGTTACTGCCAAGGCCTGGAGATCCCCCACTCTCCTTAGAGAGGTAATGGCGAGTAGAAAAGCCACCTTAAGGGTCAGATTCTTAGGTTCTGCTGACTCCAGTGGCTCGAAGGGGGCCTCAGCCAACCCCTCGAGAACCACTGCCAGGTCCCAGGTTGGAACTCTGGACTGAGCCACAGGCCTCATCCTCCGAGCCCCACGGAGGAACTGTACAACCAACTGGTGCCTACCCAAAGGCCCATCACCCAGAGGAGTGTGGAAAGCCGCAATGGCAGCCACGTACACCTTGAGTGTGGACGGGGTTAGGCCCGCAGAGAAGCGATCTTGGAGGAACTCCAGCACTGAAGCCACTGGGCAGTTAACTGGGTCCACCTCACGCCCCCTACACCAAGTGGAAAACACATTCCACTTGAGGCTGTACAGTCTCCTTGTGGACGGAGCCCTGGAACTGAGTAAGGTCTCTACCACCTCTGCCGACAGGCCGGCCTCTAGGTACCTGGCCCAGACCCAAAGGTTCCAAATCTCCGGCCGGGGGTGGAATATCGTCCCCGCCGCCTGAGACAGGAGATCCCTCCTCAGAGGAATCTGCCATGGATGACCTGCCAGCAGGGCTATGATATCTGAGAACCAAACTCGCGTCGGCCAACGGGGTGCTACCAGAAGTAGACTGACCCCCTGCCGACGGACCCTCTCCAGGACTCCCGGGAGCAGAGCAATCGGGGGAAATGCGTACAGACGCAGCCTCGGCCACGTCTGCACCATGGCATCCAACCCCAACGGGGCTGGATGCGTGAGGGAGAACAACAGTGGACAGTGGGACGTCTCTCGAGACGCAAACAGATCCACTTCCACTGGGCCGAACCTCTCGCATATGGCCTCCACCACTTCGGGGTGGAGCCGCCACTCCCCGGGCCTCAGCCCCTGCCTCGACAGGATGTCTGCTCCCTGGTTTTGAACCCCCGGGACATACATTGCCCTGATGGACAACAGTTTCCCTTGGGACCACAGGAGGATTAGATGCGCCAATCTGCACAGAGGGCGCGATCTTACCCCTCCCTGGCGATTGAGGTACGCTACGACAGCCGTATTGTCTGTCCGCACCAGGACATGTTGGCCGCGGAGGTCCGGGAGAAAGCTCCTGAGAGCTTTGTAGACCGCCATCATCTCCAGGCAATTTATGTGCCAGGAGGAATGACGGCCCTCCCATGGGCCCCTCGCAAAGCGGCCGTCCATGACCGCGCCCCAACCAGTGAGGGAGGCGTCTGTTGAAACGGATTTCCGGCAACAGGACGCTCCCAACACTGGCCCCATTTTCTACAATGCGCAGGACCCATGTGGATACACTCGGAAGGCATTTCCATGCGTCGAGATAATCTACTAAGGGAACCAGCCTCTCGAGGCTGGCGTCGGGTGTTACACGAGCCTCGTCCCCGACCCCCTGAAGCGGTTGCCCGGCAGGAAGTGGTTGGGAACGAATCTCTGTGTGCGGACGCGCCAGCTGCCCAGCCGCAGGTCTTTCCAGAGGCGGCTGGAGCAGCATGCGTTCGCGGGAAATCGATGTGGCCCGAGGCGTCATAGACGGCGGGATTACCACATCGATTTCCCCAGGGCGCCGCGAAGGAAGCAACCTCGGTTGCTCCCTCGCGGGAGGGACCGCCCTGAGAAGCCCTGCCGAGGCTAGGACTTCTTCGCGGCAGCCTTTCGCGCCTGAAGGACGTTCCTCAGATCGCCCTTCGGAGCGGAAGGCTGCTGGTGAGCGCGCCGCCTCTGTTGCCAAGCTCCCGGAGGAGGGGCTTTAGAGGCGACGCTCTCTTTCTGCATCTGACGATGCGAGGAGGAGCTGGTAGGCGGCTGAGGCTGCCCGCTAGGGCCAGCCTTCCCGGGCTTAGAGCGGCGAGGGAGGTACTGCTGGAAGGCCGCTGACTGTCTCTTCGCCTCCTGGTGTCTGGAGACGACGGAGTTAACCGTGTCCCCAAACAGACCAGAAGGCGAGATCGGGGAGTCCAGGAGGAAGGATCTGTCCTTCTCCTTTATCCCCGATAGATTCAGCCAGAGATGTCTCTCCGTTGTCACCATTGCTGCCATGGAGCGGCCGATAGCACGGGCCGTCTCCTTGGTAACACGGAGAGACAAATCTGCGACCTTCCTCAGTTCCAGCATATCCTCCGGAGAGGGACCCTCGCCCTCATCCAGCTCTTTTAGGAGGTCAGCCTGGTAGGCCTGCAAGATGGATAACGTGTGCAGCGCACTACCAGCCCGCCCAGCCGCCATATAAGCCTTGCCCACCAGCCCTGAGGTGTCCCGACAGGGTTTGGTGGGCAGCACCGGGGTTTTAAGGGACGATGCCGATTCGGGCGAAAGATAGCTCGCGAGAGCATCCTCCACCCGCGGCATCGCCCCATAGCCCGCCTCGCGTGCCCCCAGGACGTTGGAATAGTCCAACAGTGGGGGATTAGAGACACGCGAGGAATAGGGCTTTCTCCACGATCTACACACCTCGGTGTGCAGATCGGGGAAAAAAGGCAAACCCCGGCGCGGTGTTTGGACCCGGTGCGCGAGGAACCGGTCATCCAGCCTACTGGGTGGCCGGACTTCCTGTTCCTCCTGTGGCCACTCAATATTCAGTTTAGCCACAGCGCGGGTCAACACCTCGACCAACTCCTCCTGGGCGGGTGGATGAGGCGATGGAAAAACCTCTTCCCCCGCCCCGATGCCCGCGCCCTCCGGCTCCTCGGAACCGGAGAGAACGAGCATCGGACCCTCCGCCCCGGGGGAAGATGCCGCAAAGCGGGCTTCCACACGGGGAGGAAGATCATCGGAACTGTCAGAGGAGGATTGGGAAAGTGCCGCAGCAGTCCCAAAGCCCTCTGACAGATCCCGCTGTGAGCCCCATGATCTGCGACGCCGCGACGCCTCAGCGACCGCGGGTCCAGAACCATGGGGCTCACGAGGCTGGCCGGTCTCATCGAACACGGCCAGCCTAGAGCGGAGCAGTCTGAGTGTCAGCCGCTCACAGTGCTCACAGGCGGCTCCCTCGAGAGCCGCCCGAGCGTGCTGCACACCCAGACACTGCACACACAACAGGTGTGTATCCGATCCCGAGATGTAGCGGGGACACGGATGCACACACTGTCTGAATCCACTCTTTCCTTCCATACTTTTACTAAAAAATCACTCACACACACACTCGCAACTGGACATACAACAGTAAATAGACAGACCAAACAGAGAGCGCTATGCTGAAGAGCAATAACTGCCGCCATTATGCGCCGGCTCCCCTTTTATACTTCCGGGTACGCCGTCACAATGACGTCATCACGCACGACCAATCGGATTGGACTAGTGTTTATTCAGGCTTCAGATTCGCTGATGCTTAGGGAGCATCCCCAAAGCGTTTCGACGCAGTGGGAAGTTCCCTCGATAAGGGAACCTATATGGTTCATATATAGCAACCATATATGTTCCTTACTTAAATCAGTCAGAATTATCTTATATGTTTAATGTAAGTCCCATATATGTCATACACAAAATCAGACCGTTTATGGCCCATTTCATACTAAAAAGCACACAGAAAACGTTTGGGTCATGTATGAATACTGCAAAAAATCTTATATGAGTTTTACATGTAAACAGTATGCAATGGTATATGGTATTAGTAGAAAATATCTGATATTCATATACAAATCATATAAAGTTCTTATACTGAATCATATGCTAGTCAAATTAAAGTCATATAGGATTTATTTACATTTTGTGTCATTTGTTTATATGCTTTTTATACAGATTTCATATTTTTTCTAATAGGGAAATGGTGTTTTAGCTCTTCAAGTTTATATAATATACATATAAACTACATATAATAATCATACATGATTTCAGTCAATATTACAACATCTCTGCATATATTAACCACAACATCTCTGCATATACTAACCATATATGATTTCAATCAATGACATACACAAATTTGTGATGGAAACACTTTTATTTCAACACAAAATGAAATACTCAAATTATACTCCACATGAGTAATATACAATTCCTACTTGATAGCAAACTGAACTTTGCTCAAGAAAAAACAAAACCCAAAAAACAACAACAAAATACATTGAACACAATGTCATGGCCATCAATCAAAGATAATTAACGGATTAGTTCACCCCAAAATGAAAATTGACTGATCATTTACTCACCCCCATCTCATCCAAGATGTTCATGTCTTTATTTCTTCAGTGGAAAAGAAATTAAGGTTCTTGAAGAAAACATTCCAGGATTGTTCATCATATAATGCTTTTCAATTTTAACCAAAACGTTGAAGGTCCAAATCAACGCCTTTTCAAAGGGCTTCATAGCCTCTGCGTGATCCCAGATGAGGAATAGGGTCTTATCTAGTCAAACGATCAGTCATTTAAAAAAATGAATATACATTTCAACCTTAATTGTTCAACTTGCTCAGCTCTGCGAGGTGCCAAGGATGACGTAATCGCGTGTAAATGGTCACATAGATGTACAGTCTTGTTCAAAATAATAGCCGTACAATGTGACTAACCAGAATAATCAAGGTTTTTAGTATATTTTTTATTGCTACGTGGCAAACAAGTTACCAGTAGGTTCAGTAGATTGTCAGAAAACAAACAAGACCCAGCATTCATGATATGCACGCTCTTAAGGCTGTGCAATTGGGCAATTAGTTGAAAGGGGTGTGTTCAAAAAAATAGCAGTGTCTACCTTTGACTGTACAAACTCAAAACTATTTTGTACAAACATTTTTTTTTCTGGGATTTAGCAATCCTGTGAATCACTAAACTAATATTTAGTTGTATGACCACAGTTTTTTAAAACTGCTTGACATCTGTGTGGCATGGAGTCAACCAACTTGTGGCACCTCTCAGCTGTTTTTCCACTCCATGATTCTTTAACAACATTCCACAATTCATTCACATTTCTTGGTTTTGCTTCAGAAACAGCATTTTTGATATCACCCCACAAGTTCTCAATTGGATTAAGGTCTGGAGATTGGGCTGGCCACTCCATAACATTCATTTTGTTGGTTTGGAACCAAGACTTTGCCCGTTTACTAGTGTGTTTTGGGTCATTGTCTTGTTGAAACAACCGTTTCAAGGGCATGTCCTCTTCAGCATAGGTCAACATGACCTCTTCAAGTATTTTAACATATGCAAACTGATCCATGATCCCTGGTATGCGATAAATAGGCCCAACACCATAGTAGGAGAAACATGCCCATATCATGATGCTTGCACCTCCATGCTTCACTGTCTTCACTGTGTACTGTGGCTTGAATTCAGAGTTTGGGGGTCGTCTCACAAACTGCCTGTGGCCCTTGGACCCAAAAAGAACAATTTTACTCTCATCAGTCCACAAAATGTTCCTCCATTTCTCTTTAGGCCAGTTGATGTGTTCTTTGGCAAATTGTAACCTCTTCTGCACATGCCTTTTTTTTAACAGAGGGACTTTGCGGGGGATTCTTGAAAATAGATTAGCTTCACACAGACGTCTTCTAACTGTCACAGTACTTACAGGTAACTCCAGACTGTCTTTGATCATCCTGGAGGTGATCATTGGCTGAGCCTTTGCCAATCTGGTTATTCTTCTATCCATTTTGATGGTTGTCTTCCGTTTTCTTCCACGTCTCTCTGGTTTTGCTCTCCATTTTAAGGCATTGGAGATCATTTTAGCTGAACAGCCTATCATTTTTTGCACCTCTTTATAGGTTTTCCCCTCTCTAATCAACTTTTTAATCAAAGTACGCTGTTCTTCTGAACAATGTCTTGAACGACCCATTTTCCTCAGCTTTTAAATGCATGTTCAACAAGTGTTGGCTTCATCCTTAAATAGGGGCCACCTGATTCACACCTGTTTCTTCGCAAAATTGATGACCTCAGTGATTGAATGCCACACTGCTATTTTTTTGAACACACCCCTTTCAACTAATTCAACTAATTGCCCAATTGCACAGCCTTAAGAGCGTGCATATCATGAATGCTGGGTCTCATTTGTTTTCTGAGAATCTACTGAACCTACTGGTAACTTGTTTGCCACGTAGCAATAAAAAAATATACGAAAAACCTTGATTATTCTGATTAGTCACATTGTACTGCTATTATTTTGAGCAAGACTGTAGGTCCCTTTAGCAAAAACACTCAATTTTCAACTTCAAAATCAGCCAATAACGTTGTTTTACCTTTTTTTATTTGCTAGAGTGCATTTGTATTAGTCTTCATATGAGCGCTTTGTAAACACGAAGGTGGAACTGCATTGATTTGGACCTTCAGTATTTTGGTTGCAACTGAAAACCATTATATGATGAAAAATCCTGGAATATTTTCTTTAAAAAAAACTAATTAAAATGCATGAACATCTTGGATGACATGGGGGTGAGTAAATTATCAGGACACTTTAAAAAATCTTTTAATAAAGGCCTTCTGAAGAGAAGCTATGCATTTTTTATTTGAAAAATATCCATATTTTTGACTTTAGACTAAAATATCTATCTTCCGGCAGTCGACCGTGCGCGTCTACTTACACCAAAACTTGCATCACTTAGGTCACTTTCTGGTCGCAAGTCGTCTGCCATGAGCTGGTTATTTTAGTCAATTAAGTTATAAATATGGATATCTATATCAGTATCTATATCAATTACTATATTAACTTATTTCACATAGTAATTATAGTACACATATTAAAGCTTTATTTGTTGTGTTCTGAAAATAAATGAACGTCTTATGGGTTTGGAACGACATGAGGGTCATTTTAAGAACTTTTTTTTGGGTGAACTAAACGTTAAAAATTGACAAAGTGTAATAAATACTGTAATAATGTATTGCTCATTGTTAGTTCATGTTGGTTAACACATTACAATAAAGTCTCATTTGTTAACATTAGTTAAAGTCTTACAACTCACATTACATAAACGTCTTCAACACTTCCCATTCAGAACTGAACCAGTCCTCATGGGATGAAACAGTCTGTGGCTTAACCTGTTCTTCTTGCATGGTCTTCAAATGTTTTCATAAAGATCTTTCTGTGGAAGAAAAAGAAAATCTTCTTGACCACCCATTTACATACATGAATATTAGAAACACGTTTCAATATAATGCTTTCCAGTATAACAATATAGTCTTATACAGTAACTTTCTATTACAAAATTGTAATATTGTACATTTTGATTCATATATGTTGCAGTTAAATGAATGCAAATTATAGAAGTTTATATTTTAGCTATATTTTAACTACATTAGAGCAATTTGCAAACTCAAGTTCACTAAAACATTAACTCTTTTAAAGGGAATTGGCACAAAATAGTAGCCTGACAAGCCAGACCCACATCAAGATGTTTGGTCTGGAAACTCACCATAGACAGTGATAGTTTGGTGATAGTTTGGTTTCGATTTGAGTCGTTGGCAGACCGTTGCGTTGATTAATCTTTGGGATAATTATAAAAGCGTCCACACCTGTTCTTACTCAAGTAGTGATCAGTGTGTATTTAATAAGCGTGTCAGCGCTGTCGCGGTAGCGTCAGCGGGAGCGTTCAGCCGTCGTGTTCAGCCGCCTTGTGTGAAGACCGACGAGTGTAAAGACATCTTTTTCGACTCGACCTACGATCGACTCCACCGTAAAACGAACACCGAGAACGGACTTAAGTATTTTTTTATTTCTCTATCCTCTTTCTCCTTCTCTCTTTTCTCACAATGTGCTTTCAATACATACCCACTATTTCTACCCCTCGCTCCACTATCAGACACAGACGGCAGCGCAACACTGCTAATCTGCGTCCTATTCCTTCCTCTACTAATATCCCTCCCTCCTTTTCTCTGGGTCTATGGAATTGTCAGTCAGCTGTAAACAAAGCTGACTTCATTCCAGCCTTCGCCACTCATTCCAATCTGAATATCTTGGCCTTGACTGAGACCTGGATCCGTCCAGAAGACTCAGCAACTCCTGCTGCTCTCTCTAACAATTTCTCCTTCTCACACACCCCTCGCCACACTGGCAGAGGTGGAGGCACAGGTTTCCTTATCACAAACAATTGGAAATACTCAACCCACACCTCTCTCTGTAATAACAACTCCTTTGAATACCATGCTATTACAGTTACAGCTCCTGCTAAAATCCATCTTGTAGTCATTTACCGCCCTCCAGGTCAATTGGGCACCTTTGTTGAGGAACTAGATGTGCTGCTATCCTCATTCCCTGAGGATGGCAGCCCACTTGTAATCCTTGGTGATTTCAACATCCACCTGGACAAACCGTATGCTACAGATTTTCACTCCCTTCTATCCTCATTCGATCTCAAACTTCTTACTACCTCACACACACACAAATCTGGCAACCAACTTGACCTCATCTACATACGCAACTGCACTACAGAAAACACTTTGGTCAAACCCTTACACTTCTCTGATCATTACTTCATCACATTTAATCTACATCTCACTACTCATATGCTTCCACCTCCTCTACCAGTTAGTTTCAGACGAAACCTGCGTTCTCTTTCTCCCTCTCACCTCTCCTCCGTTGTGTCATCCTCTCTTCCGTCACCCACACAATTCTCCTCTATGGATGTCAACACTGCAACAGACACTTTATGTTCCACTCTAACCGCTTTTCTAGATACTATCTGCCCTCTGTCTTCTAGGCCAGCTCGCGCTACTCCCTCTAACCCTTGGTTATCTGATGTTCTTCGTGAACACCGGACCAAACTTAGGGCAGCAGAGAGAAAATGGCGCAAATCAAACGACCCATCTGACCTGAGTAAGTACCAATCTCTGCTCATTTCCTTCTCACAGGATGTCCATTCAGCTAAATCCTCATATTTTCACAACAAAATCAACAGCACCTCAGACTCACGCACACTTTTCAGAACTTTCACCTCTCTCCTCTGTCCCCCTCCACCACCTCCCACCACCTCTCTTTCTGCAGACGATCTTGCCAATTTTTTCACAAACAAAACCACACTCATCAGTAGTCAGTTCACACCTCCACACACACACACTTTTGAATCAGCCACATCCACAGCCAAACATCTTCTCTCCTCCTTCTCTACACTCACTGAGGACGAAGTATCTAAGCTTCTCCTCTCCAGCCATCCCACTACCTGCCCTCTAGATCCCATCCCCTCACATCTCCTACAAGCCATCTCCCCTACACTCTTACCAGCACTCACACACATCATCAACACATCTATCTCCACCGGCATCTTCCCCACCACATTCAAGCAGGCTTGGGTAACCCCACTGCTTAAAAAACCCACATTAGACACATCACTTGTAGAGAACTACAGACCTGTTTCTCTCCTACCATTCATTGCGAAAACACTTGAAAGAGTTGTTTTCAACCAGGTCTCATCTTTCCTCTCACAGTCTAATCAACTGGACGTAAACCAGTCAGGCTTCAAAAAGGGCCACTCAACTGAGACGGCATTACTGTCAGTTACTGAAGCCCTGCGGCTGGCTAAAGCTGCATCCAAATCATCAGTCCTCATCCTCCTTGATCTGTCTGCTGCCTTTGACACTGTGAATCATCAGATTCTTCTGTCCACCCTCTCATCACTGGGCATCACAGGGACTCCACTCCACTGGTTTGAGTCCTATCTCACAGGTAGGTCTTTTAAGGTTGCCTGGAGAGGAGAGGTATCGAAAACACATCAACTGACCACGGGGGTTCCTCGGGGCTCAGTGCTTGGACCTCTCCTCTTCTCCATTTACACCACATCTTTGGGAGCCATCATTCAGGCACATGGTCTCTCATATCATTGCTATGCTGATGACACACAGCTCTACCTCTCATTTCAACCAGTTGATCCCACAGTATCTGCACAAATCTCAAGCTGTCTGGCGGACATCTCGGCATGGATGAAAAAACATCACCTGCAGCTCAATCTAGCAAAGACTGAGCTACTTGTTTTCCCTGCTAACCCCACCATACAACATGATTTTACCATCCAGCTAGGTTCATCTTTGATTACTCCTTCAGGGTCGGTCAGAAATCTTGGAGTAATCTTTGATGACCAGCTGTCCTTCAAAGACCACATCTCGAAGGCTCGGTCATGCAGGTTTGCATTGCACAGCATCAGGAAAATCAGACCGTTCCTTGCGGAGCATGCAACACAGCTTCTTGTCCAAGCCCTGGTCATTTCTAGACTTGACTATTGCAATGCGCTCCTGGCTTGACAATCAAACCGCTGCAAATGATCCAGAACGCTGCAGCACGTCTTGTATTCAATGAGCCCAAAAGGGCTCATGTCACACCTCTATTCATCTCTCTGCATTGGCTACCACTCGCTGCCCGGATCAAATTCAAAGCCGTGACTCTTGCTCATGGATCTTCCACAAGCGCAGCACCCGCATACTTCGACTCACTCCTACGCGTCTACACACCCACCAGAAGCCTTCGCTCAGCTAATGAGCGAAGGCTTGTGGTACCATCACAGAGAGGCATGAAATCCCTCTCTAGAACTTTTTCTTTCATTGTTCCTGGTTGGTGGAACGATCTTCCGTCCTCCATACGCACAACAGAATCACTCACTTCATTCAAAAGACAGGTAAAAACTCATCTCTTCGATGAGCACTTAATCTTACATTATAAAATTCTTTCCCCCTCTATTTCTCCTTTCTCCTTTCCTTTTCTGGTCTTTGCTACTCTGAGCAGTGTACAAATCTTGGTATTTAGGGCACTTTTTGTGTTTCGTTGCCTCTTCTTGACGGATCGCTTCCTGTTCTCCTGAGTTGTAAGTCGCTTTGGATAAAAGCGTCTGCTAAATGCATAAATGTAAATGTAAAATGTAGACAGGACTCAATCCGAGGGGCGGGATAAACAGTTGTCTTTCAAACTCCCTCTGCACGCGATAGGATAGCGCTACACCAACCAGAGCAACGAAGATGAAACAGAGCTCGTTGATAGATTAAACATTCAACGTATCCGGTCGGCTAAACTCCAAACACATCTTCCCCTTTTAAGAATGACTTCAGTGCCGTTCTTTGTTCTTTTCTCAGAGTAAAGCTTATCTCCAAGTCTTCCAGAGTTGCGGTCAAAACTGATTCGAAAGACCGCCGCCGTTCGCCAGTTTCTGTGTTTACTAGAAGCACGCAAACGCAACTCGGCCGTCGTCATTATGGCCCCGCCCGTCGACTCTATATACACGACGTTATTGGCCCGTCCAGATTGTGAGGAATAAAGCTCAGAAGGGTATTGAGAGTTCCTAGACGACACTTGCGGGCAGATTAAATTTGCTGCCACTAGGGTGCATCTAGATTTCTAGGCTAACAAAATAGACTATTAATGATCACAAAAGGAACATACCGGTAAACAAATCACATTACATTTATTCTAACTTTTGCTTTTTGTCAGTGTCACACAGCTTTCACGGGGTCACACACAATTGTTGCATAACGTAATCTATGCAAACCATGAGCTTTAGGGTTTAGTTACCAAATTACATAGTTTACATTTGATCATTTAGCAGACGCTTTTATTCAAAGGGACTAACAAATGAGGAGACCAATCATATAGTTTAATAACTTTAATACAAATATAAGCATTTTTCACTTGTTTTTGCACATTAAATACTTGTAATTTAAAGGGGGGGTGAAACACTCAGTTTCAGTCAGTGTCATGTCAATCTTGAGTACCTATAGAGTAGCATTGCATCCTGCATATCTCCGAAAAGTCTTTATTTTTTTTAATAATTATATAAGAAAGATGCGCTGTTCCGAGTCTTTCCGAAAAAAGCCGAGCGGGTGGGGGCGTGTCGTGTGAGCGGAGCTAAATAATGACGTGTGCTCGCTGCTGCTATGTTGAGTCGAGTGCGTCGTAAAGCTGTGTCATCCCTAACAGCGGGAAAAAAACTTTATTCAAAATAAAAATATGGCTTTTAATCAGATACAGCCATACATCTATGATCCGGAATCAGACCCAGAGGCTGCAGTTGAACAGGAGCAGCAGCAAAAACGACTAGAGCAGGACGTCTGTATGTGGTACAAGTTATACACTAGCTATATAATATGCTTAGCAGCTTGTGTTATTTACATATTTATACTTGAATTATATCGTCGTATTTTTGTCTTTGAAGGTGTACATGTGGGAAGTGCAGTTGTGCACGTGTGTTTGTGTGTTTACGCGTGGTTTGTGTAGACAGCAAGCGGACTAAAAAAAACACAGACATTTGAAGCAGTCTCACTCACCCTTCTAACGTTGGGACTGCTCCATCCTTCAGCATTAGGCGATTGGGAAAATCCGGCGTCGAGCTGGGCCTTGTTTATGAAACAGTCGGCACCGAAATGCAGCGAACAGATATAAACATTCGCGCAACTCAGTTGCTGATCCGGAAAAGCAAATTACATCCACTGTTGCCTTAACGCGGGGTTTTTGGCGAATCTGTGCAGGACTGTCTTGGTCTGGCAACCAAAAACGCACTTTTTTGGTGACATTGTTATGTGCACATCACCTGTCCAGCATCCTACAAGCCAGCGCTTTGATGGGCGTAGCCTGTTACTTTCGCTCTCTCCCTCTCTCTCTCTCACGCGCTTCCGGTAGAATTGTCCGTAAGGCCCATACAAGGAAATTCCGCCCCCATTAACGTCAAAGGGGACGCATGATCTCAAAAAACTTGCCGAAACTTATGACTAACCGGAAGTAGTATTTTTGACAAAGAAATACTCCCATCAAACGTCCACCTTAACTTTTGAAACTTTGTCTATGTTTAGTATGGGATTCCAAGTCTTTAACAGTGTAAAAAGATCAGTATGCATGAAACAGCATTTCACCCCCCCTTTAATTGTCGCACGTTACCTAACACTAAGGCTTGGGCACCGACATGATAACAGAAACGAACAATTTACAAATCTTTTAGCAAATCTTGCCATTAAATAAGTTAACATTTGCATTGAGAATGACATGAAAAACAAAAATCTTACCTGGAGCTCGACACTTCGCGGTCCCGCTGGGAGGCAATCATATCATAGACGGAGACAATAACCCCGCGATTGATTTCCACCTGGCCACGGTGCGGTGACACATGCGCAGTTTGTGATGACCGAACTAAGGCTATTTTTGAGTGTTTAATTATTATTATTTTTTTAAATATTGCTGATATTACTGTTAACAAATAGTTTGTATAGGTAGAACATTACGAAGCAAATATATGGGAATATACTGCAATTATATGCAAAATAGCCTATATTAAAGGAAATATAAAGAAATAAAGGAAACTAAAGCCTTTTTTAATATAGCTACTGCAATGAATGCATTGACTGTATTTATAAAATATGGCTATATTTTAACACAAACAATATTTAGTAATTAAGATATAAATAGCATTACATGTAATATCCATTAAGTTGTATCCTTTATTGTGTAGCCTTACTGTACATTGAATTTCCCAAATTAATGTGAATGCATGTACACACATATTCTTTACAGAATGAGTTACAACAAATTTCTACTTCTCATCATGCTTTACTTCTGGTTTAAAGGAGGTTAAATGTTAAAATGAATTGTTATTTCATGTGTTTTTTCTCAATTTAATAAAGGGAGATAGGTTGAGATTGTGGATATAGTGAGGTTGATGTTTGGCCCAAAACCAATAAAACTGTTACTTTTATTAAAAATAATTTCAGTTCACTTTTCAGCAGTTATAGCTCTTTGCTAAATATTTAGGAACATGCCAGTGTGCTTGAGTTGTGTTATTGTTAACTGTGTGTGTGTGTGTGTGTGTGTGTGTGTGTGTGTATATATATATATATACCTTTGTAATTGTTAACATTTTCATAAATAACTGTAATATAATAGCACTTTTTTTTCTCAGTAACTGTTATTTTGTAATATATATATTATTTTGTTCAATATATTTTGGGGTATATCATCACATGCACATCAAATAAAATGACATACATTATGATATATAAGTAAATATATTGTCACATATTTTTCTAATTGAAAGCAGAAATTCCTCATGTATTATTAAATATTGTAATATATTTATCCTGTATATTTTTAATATGCAGTTAAATAATTTAATATATTTATCATTTACATGTATAAGTAAATATTTTCTTGACATTAGGGTTACCCATTTTTTTTTCGTTTTACTTGCTTATTAATTTACTAAAGTAAAATCTCACTAATTTGCAGGGGTTTTATTTAACACAATCCAGCTTATATTTTTTTTTACAGTGTAGGACATATATGATTGAAAATACATTAATATTCCGCAATGTGTATATGTGTTTTTGCAGCATATATGATCCTTATAGTTTTCTGTTGGAACATATAAGAATCACACATGTTTTTAGCAAAACTTTTCCATATGGGAAGTGGGCATGGGTTTGAACTGGGAATGCACATATGGGTCCTGCCTAGAATTTGTATGGGCCAAGTGGGCATGGGTTTGAACTGGGAACACATATATGGGTCTTGCATGACATATTTATGGGCCAAGTGGGCATGGGTTTGATCTGGGAACACATATATGGGTCTTGCATGACATATTTATGGGCCAAGTTGGCATGGGTTTGATCTGGGAACACATATATGGGTCCTGTATGGTTTATTTATGGGCCAAGTGGTCATGGGTTTGATCTGGGAACACATACATGGGTCTTGCATGACATATTAATGGGTCAAATGGGCATGGGTTTGATCTGGGAACACATGCACGGGTCTTGAATGGCATATTTATGGGCCAAGTGGGCGTGGGTTTGAACTGGGAACACATATATGGGTCTTGCATGACATATTTATGGGCTGAGTGGGCATGGGTTTGATCTGAGAACACATATATGGGTCTAGCATTACATATTTATGGGCCGAGTGGGCATGGGTTTGATCTGAGAACACATATATGGGTCTAGCATTACATATTTATGGGCCGAGTGGGCATGGGTTTGATCTGGGAACACATATATGGGTCCTGCATGGCATATTTACGTGGCGAGTTGGCATGGGTTTGATCTTGGAACACATATATGGGTCCTGCATGACATATTTATGGGCCGAGTGGGGATGGCCAGATGGGTTTGATCTGGAAATGCATATATGGGTCCTGCATGGCATATTTATGTGCTAAGTTGGGTTTGAACTGGGAACACATGAGTCCTGCATTTATTTTACCAGGATAGTCCCATTGAGATATAAAATCTCTTCTTCCAGGGAGTCCTGGCCAAGATGGCAGCACAGAAAGGTTCACATAAACAACATATACATTTTTTTTTAATTTAGAATCTTTCATAAAATTTTGTCCAGCACTCAAAATAACAACACAATCTACTTAACAAAACATACACATGTTTCCCTTAAATTGGTCAATAAGAGATTTTTTTAAACTTTTAAAGAGGAGAGTGCTTCTATCATTATTATACTCTGCAGCTCATTCCATAACCAGGGAGCATAGAAAGAGAAGCAATTAGCAATAGCAATAAACATCAGCATGTGTATTTTTCTCCTTTGAAACAAAGAAGTCCAACCCACCAATTCGTACAAGTTACAATGATGAGTGTGTGAAGAGGCACTCAACTTTGAATAATTCTCTTTCTTGCTTCTAAAGGAAAAGATCTCTACATAACTATTGAGTTATGTAATTACTTACTGTACAATCTTTAGTAACTTGTAGTAACTCTACATGTAGGCTAATCAAGCATGTTGAGATTGAGTAATTGTAACTTAATACATGTTAGTCACCAAAGAACAAACATTGCATAGATCTTTTGTCAAAACAATCCATCAGTCATTTTTGTTAGTCGTGCAGAAAATGAAAAATGTAACTTCCCAAAAATGTAAAAAACATCAAAATAGGTCAAAGTTTATACTGTGTTGAATTATGCTGATTAGTGGACTCTCAGAAAAGTTGCAGGCCTACCGTAACACTTCAATAATAGCCCAGACCCCTGTTCCTTGGGGCAGAAACACACATTTAGACAAAAAACTAGGGATGCTCGATATTATCGGCTGATATTGGCTTTACAGTTCAATATCGGTATTGGTTTTTGAAATGGTTTAAAATGACATCATCATCAATCTGTCTTCCACTCCTGTGTTGTTAGATGTCCTTGGACCAAGGAGTAGCATGTGTTTCTATTAAGGTGTAGCTCACACCAACGCTGATGTGTTGGCTGTAAAAGGTACAGTAGATCTGTTTGAGAAAAAAAATTAGGGAAAAACACTTCTTTTGTATTTTATCAATTATTAATGATTAATAGATTGTTGGCATTTAACTTTTGGTAAAAACACACATCCAGCCCCAGTTTGGAGAAGTGACGGTGACATCAGTGGTTAAAAGTAACTAATACTCTGTTTATTTATTTATTTATTTATTTATTTATTTATGTATTTTTTTATAAAATGTACTTTTACTTGAGTATTTCTCTAACACCAGTTCTTTTACTTGTAATAGAATAATATTTTAGCAATGTAACAGTTTGTACTTGAGTACAGATTTTCAGTACTCTTTCCACCACTGCCTGTTATCCACACAACACCTAAAGCCTAGTTTACACTGCCCGATTTTTGCCCCGATTTTGAGTCGCCGACAGGTTTTGTGAAATCGCCGACAAATGCCCAAGATCATAGGCAAATCGGTGCTCGTGCACGCGAGTGACAATCACGCAGTGTGAATAATCAAAGACGCTATCAGAGAGAATCGCCGACGAGTCGCCGACACCCATGAGATATTTGGCATGCTAAATACCTAGACCTGTCGGCGATTGAAACTCCTGCTGTGTGAACTGCGTTCTGACCGAAAAGGTAACACTTTACTTGAAGGGGTGTGCATAAGACTGACATGACACCTTCATAATCATGACATGACACGTGTCATGAATATGAAGGAGTTTTTATGCATGTTTATAACAACTGTCATTAAGTGTGATTCGCTTAATTATGTCATTTTTAATGCAATGATGACATTTCGGAGTTGTCTTTGTTATGACAACTTGACATAAACCAATACATCATAACCTGTCAGTGTCTTTGTCATGACAACTTGACATTACCAAGACAACATAACCTGTCATAAACAGACATGAAATGACATAGCAGATTAATTATCAAATTTAAGAAACTACTTAGCTTTTTGGGTTTACATTACATTAGTTGCTAGGCAACGTGGGAGAGAGGACGCTGGCGTTGTCTGTTCGCTGCTTCTCCACCCACAAATCATGTTAAATTTACTATTAAATTTAGATTTTATTTTCTTATCTTTGTGACTAGTCTAACAGTCAGAGCTACAATTGGGACTGTTGCTGATTGCTGGCAGCCACTGAGAGGACGTTGTTTGCCATTTTTTCACCGCTTCTCTTCTGTTTTTGTTTGAATTTGTGGTTGGTTTTGGTTTGAAGGACATTTGATGTTGCTCGCTGCGGCTGCTCTCTCTTCTGGGTGTCGGCTGCTCACTGGTGGTCTCCCTCGGGCTTGAACTGCATGGTGGCTGAAGTTTGCTCCAGGCTAGCGTCATCAGCGTCCGGCATGATGTTGAGATGTAATTTTTACTTGTTATTCATGTATTGTTATTTTTTTCCCTTTGTTGCACTTTGAGATTCTTCGGAATGAAAAGTGCGTTATAAATCAAATCTATTATTATTATTATTATTATTAAACTGTCATGTGGTTGGTTTTGACGTTGGCTGTCATTAGGCTATTATAATGTCATGATTTTTTTTATAAATTTAATTTGTCATTTACATGTCATTAAGTGTCAATACTCTGTCAAATTATTTTATAACATTGTCATGAATATATTTCTTGACCTAAACTACAGTGGTACAAGTTGAATTTGTCATTAACATGTCATTAAGTGTCAATACTCTGTCAAATTATTTCATAACATTGTCATGAATATATTTTTTGACCTAAACTACAGTGGTACAAGTTGAATTTGTCATTAACATGTCATTAAGTGTCAATACTCTGTCAAATTATTTCATAACATTGTCATGAATATATTTCTTGACCTAAACTACAGTGGTACAAGTTGAATTTGTCATTAACATGTCATTAAGTGTCAATACTCTGTCAAATTATTTTATAACAGTGTCATTAATATTTAGCTTGACCTGAAATATGGCATCATAGAGGAAATCGAAAGAGGAGTCATTATAAACTATTAATATAACTCAAAATGATAGAGTGGCATAGACATATACACCTATATGATGATGTCTATGGTGGCACCACTGGTTATGTGTACGCTGTAACAGTTGTTGGCAGAGCCTCAGTCAGGTTAGTTTGTTTAGGTGTTCAATATCAATTTAGTTTGCAGTAAGTAAAAACAATTCACAACAACGTTATTTTGGGTTTAATATACTTTATTTAAACTTTCGCTCACTCTTTAACGAATAGTTTGAGTTTATTCTTACCATTTCTTTGTTTGTCTGTTTGTTATGGCGGAGTCCCGTGTGCTGGTGCACCGTCAAAAGGGGTTCGGGCAGAAACGTTGGCCCTATATATAATGTTCCGGCCTAGGATCTAGTCGCAAACATTCCTTGTTCAGCCCGGGGCGGGGCTCTAAAGACTATTCCTCTTATTTTTATACATCGGAAGATAATTTATAAAGTGAAGTCATTTGACAAAATGTTATTTTTCTGTTTGTTTATGTGTGTACATGATGTTGATATATATATATTAGGAGTGTAACGATACGCGTATTCGTATTGAACCGTTCGGTACGAGGCTTTCGGTTCGGTACGCGGTACGCATTATGTACCGAACGGTTCTTGGACTAATTAATTAGATTTGGAAAATAAAAAAGTGTGTGAAATATAATAATATGCGTTCAACAAGGTAGCCCAATAACCAAAACGACATAACAGGCAATGCCCCTGACACCTCCGAAGTGAAAAAAAAAAAAAACACCAAATATGTTTTAGGCTGCTCAGTCAGGTGCTCGCTTACTCAGTAGGCTACGCGCTGAATGCTCGTGGCAAAATGGCAATTGCGTTTAACAAACCAGAAATAGAAGATCCTCCAATAACCAACAGGTCTGGTGTTTGGGTGAACTTTGGATTCTTGGTAAGCTATGATGGTGTTGGCAAGATTGATGGATTAAAAAACAACGGTATGTCGCATTTGCTGATGGTACAGCAGCGGGAATAATTCATGTCATGTCAATCAAAGCCGACAACAAGACGATCTTGTTGTCTTTACGCCGACAACAAGACGATAAAGAGGAGAAACAGCCACAAACTATCCCACAAACTATCCCCGCAGCATTTAGACAGACATTTCCAACTTATTCATATGGCAAAAGACATCACCGCGGCGAGTGGTCCATTTATAGCCGCGGATATGAGACCTAACCCCGTTTCACACATACTCCGTCTGCAGTGCGTGTGCGGTGCGTATTTTTTTCCGTACCCATGTTAACGGATGACAGCTTTCAAACTGCACGCGGGTGCTGTCCGTCAGTCTGTTCCAGGAGCGTTGCGTCTGCAGCAGTGCACGGATCGTTTTCGTACCGAGTCTATTTTTTGCTGCGCTGCGTTGCTGCATTAAAGTGGTAGAACATTGTTCGCATTAAAATAACATGTACTGACGCGAAAATCTAGTAATTTCACCACAGATGCATCTCATTTAAAATATACTCTTGTTTCAAAGTCAACACATGGCTTTTTTTTTTCTCAAGTAAAGCAACAAAAAGACACCTTACCTGGCATTTAGGTTAAAAAAAATGTGCCATAATGGAGAGCACTCGTACTTTCTTGGAGGTGAAAAGCGAAGTTCTTTTTGACCTGCAGGATTTCTTTTAAAAGGGTGTAAAAACGAAAGTAAAGACTAGAGTCGGCTGTTTTTGAATAGACTATTGTAAGTTTCTAATTTAAAATGTTTGTGATTTAAGGCTATAAACTATGTTTAAATGTTTTGCCACTTGTGTGAGCTAAATCTAAAGTATATAAATATGGATAAATTAATTTAATAAAATGTTGTTTAAATGTAGTAGGCTTCGTAACCTGACTTCTATTAAAGAGTAAACAAAGAAAATTGGAATTCTGACGAGGCATGTTCAGTAAAAACTTTTGGATTTTAAATAAAAATAATGAATAAATGCTGTGTTTGTGATATGCAACAGCGGATCAGTTGCGGACTGCAAACGCAGCATATGTAAAGCACTACAGGGTGTGGGGCTCCTGCAACGCACACGCAACGTTGCAGGAGCGTTGCAGGAGCCCCACACCCTGTAGTGCTTTACATATGCTGCGTTTGCAGTCCGCAACTGATTGTTGCGGACTGTTGCGCAACTGATTGTGCGTTGCGCAACACGCACCGCACACGCTAATGTAAAGAGCTAATGTGTTATTCCTGTAACTACATAGAAGATGGGCAAAATCATACAACAACAAAAAATCATACTTTGTTAGTGTAATGGCCATTATTTGTGTACGTGTTTTCCCCTTTTTGCGTTAATTGGTGCTGGTCACCTGTGTATAAATTCATGCCTTGTGTTTTTAAGAGTCAGTTCTGTGAGAGGGCAGGTCTTAAAAATTAAATGATTGATTTTATTTCTCGAACTCCTTTTCATATTTTTAAGACATTTGAAATTGTCTGTTATCTAACCTTCTGTTGAAGCTGGTGGAGGAAACTTAAAAAATAAAATAAAACATTATGAACTGAAAAATATTAATGATGCTGTTATTAAAAAATAATTTTACAGCGTATTAACACCTAATTACATTTTAATGACAAATTAAACTTGTGCCACTAAAAAAAAATATATGACATTATAATGGCCTCAGTCAACATCAAAACCAACCACATGACAGTTTAAGGTTAACCCTATAAGCTAAGTAAGTTTCTTAAATTTGATAATCTGTTATGTCATGTTTATGACAGGTTATGTTGTCTTGGTAATGTCAAGTTGTCATGACAAAGACACTGACAGGTTATGATGTATTGGTTTATGTCAAGTTGTCATAACAAAGACAACTCCGAAATGTCATCATTGCATTAAAAATGACATTATTAAGCGAATGACACTTAATGACAGTTGTCATAACATGCATAAAAACCTCCTTCATATTCATGGCACGTGTCATGTCATGATTATGAAGGTGTCATGTCAGTCTTATGCACACCCCTTCAAGTAAAGTGTTACCATTGAACACCAATCAGCCAACCACAAATAGTCCTCAGTTAGGTCATTTTGAGAACTTTGCAAGCAGAGAGAGAGAGAGAGAGAGAGAGAGAGAGAGAGAGAGAGAGAGAGAGAGAGAGAGAGAGAGAGAGAGAGAGAGAGATGGGCTTTTAAGACTCAACTACTCAACTCATATTTTCTTGCATTGTATTTTAAGTGTGCTGTTGGTTTAATATAGATGTGTGTGTGTGTGCGATTGTAACACGATTCTTCTCTGCCAGTGTAAACTTATTAAACATATTTATACTTAAATCACAACTAACGTAGGGCTTATTGCATACACTGCATATATTTAAAAATGAGTTTTAGTGCATATATAATAATTTAACACGTATTTATTCATGCGTAATTTGAACAGGTAAGCATGAATAAATAACCTTAAACATTATTTAACTTTAAATATACAGTTTAATGGTATTGATTGTGGATTTTTTTTAAATATGCTTTCAGTGCATTGTTAATTTGTTACAATGACAATTTTGAGCATAAGTTTAAAATATACAAAAAATATATTTTAAACTAATGTTTAAAAAAGAACACTTTACAAAAGTACACTGAACTTTCATTTAAAGTATATTTTTCTAAAATATATTTTTAGAAAATATACTAAAATACAATTATTTTAAAGTGTGTTAAAAGTTATATTGTGAAAATATGATGCTAATATACTTTTAATATATTTAAAGATGGTACAATTTTTGTACGTATATTTCCAATATACTATTGGAAAAGAGAATATATTTGAAATACAATAAAGTATACTTTTTTTTTCACCAGGGCATAGATATGTATGGTCAATAGGCTACTGCCGACGTTGTCTTTGCTGTATCAGTAGGCTATATATTTATGTTTAACATGAAGTATAGGGCTTCCCTGTACATCAATAGCAGCAGCACTGCGTCAGACACGCTTATGGTGTGTAAAAACAGAGAAAACGCCATGCAGCCGCCCCGCAGCTGACACGCAACAGAAACGCCACGCTTGCAGTGTGTCTCTGGCCTCAGTGGTTTATGCAACCTTATTTTAAACTAGACACTTTAAATTTTGTTACCCAAGAGTCATAATAGCTCAAAGTAGTATGTGAACAAAGTAAAACAAAGGGAAATATGCATGTAAGTGACTTAAGTTTTTTTTTTTTTCTTAGGGAAAAATGTATGAGATTTTAATGTTAAGGCCCTAAAAATAACTTAAATATAAAGCTGAATGTCTGATCATGTTTTGATTCAAATTTGAGGATGATTTTCTCAAATATGTAGCTTCTGTAAGATTTTATGTCAAAAAAGACTAAACATTTATATCAGAATATTTGTAATTGTAAAGAGTATTTTTTTTATTATTAAAATAAATCTGCAATAAACTGCTAATTATAATGCATTTACAGTTCCTGAAAAACTAAAGCAACTATTTACACAATTTACAGAGTGTAAAAAACTCCTTTAGTTGATAAAAACAGTCTGTCATAGAGTCTGCGCACTGTGAAATAGGTGTGTGTGCAAAAACTGGCAGGCTGTGCTGGTGCCATGGAGAAGTGCCAAGCACAAGGTATATTTATCCCATGCTTACAACATAGCTTACAAACACTGCGCAAAATAATGTATTTTGATTCGTTGCTACGTCCATCAATCAAACCTTTGCTGGCTAGGCATTGACTGGCTTTATCCAACGAAAATCATGGGCGCTTTGACTGAAAGAATGATATTTCATTGAAAATGGACATTGATTACTCTAACTCAAATAGCTTATGCAAACAACAAAGAATTGTTTGTTTGTTTTTTGTTCCTTATTTTTTCATTGTTTTGGATAAAAAAGTGGGCTGCATTTTGAAGAGTGGACTTTTACACGGACATGTATGCTGATGTTTCTTGTATTTGTCTGATCTGATTGAACGAAAGGAGATGAAAGATGAGTACCGTGTTTATTATGCTAATGTTTAAATATCTAGTGCTTCAGCATTTTATTTAACCCTTTACTCTCTGGTGTATTTATTTCAAAAATGAGTTCAGACCATGAATCTTGAGTGTTTTAGCTTTCAAATGATGCATAGTTTGTGATAGTTGATTGAATAGTTAATATAAAAAAAAGTAAATAAAAGTAAAGACACGCCCACTTGCATCAATCTCCCCGTCCACGAGCCGATGCGGGTTAACAGGTTAAATGATCTAGATCAACAACATCTATTTGCGACCCAGTACCGACTGTAGCTCTCTCCACAGCAACACAGACACAGGTTGGTTCTTTGAAACGGGCGTTTTAATTCTTTGGCTCATCTTTACGCCGTGAGAACTGTATTTGTAAATGAGCATAGCACAAACATATCAGAAAATTATACAATACATAGTCTTAAAGGAAAAGAGATACAAATTATGCTTACAAAACACTTAACAAGTGAAACAAATACCTCGTTGGCTGCTTGTTATGAAAAGAGATCCTTGAGTCTTTCGTTTTGCTCTTTACAGTCCGTATGACTTGTGAAAACACTCCTTTTAAACTTAATGCAACTTGCAGAGCCTCGTGAGCGTCTGCTCATCGTCAGTCCATCAGGGGGCAACGCAGTTCATCATTTCCGCAATAGTGACGCATTATCGCGAGCCTTACGTCTTAAAGAGCCATGAATGTATTTATCACATACATCACAATTGTAAACTGTACCTCAGATAGGTGAATACATGAAATAAATCAAAAACATGAAATTATGAATGAATTATGAAACAAATACACATAACTTTGCACAACAGCACTTACACTCCCACCAAAATCACTAATTTGCTCAAAATGTAGGATTTTCCTTAGAACAAATAATGTGAAAAGAATATGATAAATGTACTTTAGCCCTAAGTGAGTGTTGTGTATGTGACTTATTTGGATTCAAGTAAAGTAACTAACTTGTGAATAGGCCTTTCTAGGTAAACTAGTCTAGTCTGTGGTTTTCCCTTAACAAATGTAATGTCACTGACTAGTAGCTTCACCTTTCGCACAATGCCATCTGAACTAGGGTGAACTTCAACAACTCTGGCGAGCTTCCATTCATTTCTTTGAGCGTTGTCATCTTGTAGAATTACAATGTCGTCTACTTGTGAATTTCGAGATGTCTTCTGCCATTTTTGACGTTGTTGGAGATTCAGCAGATATTCACGTTTCCACCTTTGCCAGAATTCATTTGCCAAGAACTGCACTCTTCTCCATCTTTTACGTAGATAGAGGTCTTCTTTGCCAAACTGTCCTGGAGGAGGCAGAATGACTGCAGATTTCATGGTTAATATGTGATTGGGAGTGAGTGGTTCTGGACCGGTAGGATCGTGAAGATGCTCAACACTAAGTGGTCTGCTGTTGATTATGGCCATTGTCTCGTAAAGGAATGTCCTCAAGGTTGTGGTATCAAGTCTACTTGCAGACTTGTCAAGCATGGCAGTCAAGATGCTTCGGATCGTTCGAATATGGCGCTCCCAGACTCCGCCCATGTGGCTTGCTGAGGGAACATTCACTACAAATTCACAACTGATTGCTCGCAGACGTTCTTGATCCATCCCCTTGAGCAACTCAGAAAACTCTCTTCTAGCGCCCATGAAATTAGTTCCCTGATCACATCTTAGCTGGCGTACAGGTCCTCTGATGGCTATGAACACACGAAGCGCATTCATGAAAGCGTCTGTTGTCAGATCATCTAATGTCTCTATGTGTACAGCTCTGG
The DNA here is from genome assembly GCF_024679245.1 of Pseudorasbora parva. Classification (NCBI taxonomy): domain Eukaryota; kingdom Metazoa; phylum Chordata; class Actinopteri; order Cypriniformes; family Gobionidae; genus Pseudorasbora; species Pseudorasbora parva. The sequence continues at coordinate 18,887,005 of NC_090183.1, forward strand.
AGCACAAGCAGGTAAACAGCAATCCGTATCGCTTTAATTCCTTCCTTCCTTCCTTTACAATGAATGGGCCAAAACAATCTATGCCACAGAAAGTAAATGGAGGTGATGTCTCGGTTCTCTCTTCCGGTAGATCCGCCATTCGTTGAACCTCAGTTGCTCTTCTGTACCTTCTGCATTTTACACACTTGTAGATGTGCGAAGAAACCAAATTCCCACATCCTAAGATCCATATTCCGTTTGCACGCAACTCATTCATTGTCATGCCTCTTCCTTGGTGGTGTACACGCTCATGATGATGTTTGACGAGCAAGGCTGACAAGTGAGATTTCTTCGGAAGTATTACAGGATACTTTACATCATGATGCAAAGATGATTGTGCTAGCCGTCCTCCCACCCTGAGGACACCATTATGGTCCAAGAAGGCACTTAACCGACGTAAATTGCTGTGCTTGTTCAGGGTACTTTCTTTCTGGAGCTTAATCTTTTGGATATCTTCAGTGAAGGTGTCTTCTTGCACCAGCTTGATGATGGTGATTTCTGCTTCTTTTCTTTCTTCAAGAGTAGTTGCTTTATTCGTTCTTAACTGAACTCTCTTAAACTCTCTGATGAACCTCTTGAGCCTGGCTACACCCCTCACTGCCCTGGACCAGTCTGAGAATTTAATAAAGCGGTTCACCATTGAATTCACTTCCTTTGTCTTGACTGTGCAAATGTGGGCTTTCCGAAGCTCAGGGTCAGTTATTTCTATTTCTCCCACCGTTTCTTCCTTGTGTGGGAGATTTATCTGCCACAGAAAGTCGGGTCCCTTCAGCCAGTTAGACTCTTTCAGCCGAATGGCACTCAGCCCCCTTGAGGCATGGTCAGCAGGGTTGTTTTCAGAGCTGACATGACGCCATTGTTCAGGATGTGTACTGGATTTTATACGTTGAATTCGGTTGGCCACAAACGTGTGAAATCTTTTGGCATCGTTATTCACATAGCCAATGACCACCATCGAATCAGTCCAGTAATACTCTTGAAGGTTTTCAACTTCAAGTTCCCTTCTGATGACGTCACCATTACGGACTGAAGTCACAGCTGAGGATAATTCGAGCCTAGGGATAGTCGTTAGCTTGGTAGGGGCTACTCTCGCTTTCCCCATGACGAGTGAGCAACTAACCTGCCCTGATTCACTTACTGCACGGAGATACGAACATGCACCATATCCATTGAAACTTGCATCTGAAAAATTGTGAAGCTCGGACAGCACAACCTTGTCGAAGTTTGATGGATGGTAGCTTCTTGGGATCTTCAGGACTGCCAATGCTGGTAAGTCTCTGAGCCATGACTCCCATTGTGGCAGAATGTGCTCGGGTAGATCTTCATCCCAGCTGACCTTTTCCCTGCATAGCGCCTGAAGTATCTGTTTGCCAACTAGCAAGAATGGAGCAACAAATCCTAGTGGATCATAGACAGAGGCTACTGTTGAGAGAACTCCTCTCCTTGTCAGTGGATTTTTCCTGACTACAACCCTGAACTGGAATTCATCTGCTTCGACACACCACTGAACTCCAAGTGCTCGCTCGATGTGAAGTTCTCCTAAAGCCATGTCTAGATCTTTAGTTTCAGCACATTCTTCAGGAGGTATTGTGGCAGTTACTTCCTTGTTATTCGACACAAATTTGTGTAGTCTGAGATTTCCTGTTTTGCATAAGGCTCTTGCCTCCTTCACAAGATGCACAGCTTCAGCAGGTGACCATACACTTGTTAAGCCATCATCGACGTAAAAGCTTCTCTGGATAAACTTGATGGACTCTTCACTGAACTTTCCATGACCCTGTGATGCCAGATATTTGAACCCAAAGTTGGAGCAGCCGGGGGATGAAGCCCCAGATAGCAGACAAACAGTGAATCAGCGTTGAATCAATGTTAAGGCATCAACTAAAATATCATTGAATCAATGTTGAGATGTCAATGTTGAGAATGTTGATTTTTTATCAGGTTTGCACCCTGAAATAATGTTATTTCAACGATGAAAAATAGATCAAGATGGGCTTAAAATCAATAGTTTTTCAACTAAAATTAAACCACTTATTTAAGTGAATCAATGTTGAATCAATGTTAATGCATCAATCAAAATATCATTGAATCAATATTGAAATATAACATTGATTTTTCATCAGGTTTGCACCGTGAAATAATGTTATTTCAACAATGAAAAATAGATCAATCTTGCTTTATGTACAGCAGGATTCTATGCCAGTTAATTTGTCTCTTTATTTTATTCATTTTAATCAGAGACCATGTGTGGCTGCAGTCGATATGATTTTGCATCAAAAAGTCACTCAAAGTAAACAACATCCTTCAGTTTACATGCAAATGTATTTATTTATGCCCCCACAGTTACAACAGGAAATCTCACATTGACTTAAAACAATTACATCTGAATTTATGACACAAATGAGAAGAGCCTGGAAAAACATGACCACGTGCATCTGCAAAATGGAAGTAAATACAAATGTAAACTTGCCAATAAATACAGAAATTACACAGTACTACTGAAAGAGAGAAGGTAGAAGAAAGAATAAAATACTCCAAACTCAGGGGGTTCCACCATGAGCAATGCCCCGAAGCCTTTCAGGTTGTAATGGAGCCAGTTATGCACCGTCCCAGCAAAGATAAACTCTGATGCCTCCTTTTTATCAGCATTCACAGCATCTAAAACAACAAGAAGTTAGTAAATATTTGGAAATGTGATTAATTATACATTACAAATATAGCCTACTACAAAATGAAGTGAAACTTGAAATTTTATCAAAATCTTGATATCCCAGTTAAAACGGTAACATTAAATTCAGGACTATTTAATGCATTTTAAAATAGACTTTAGAGGACCTGCAGACACACAATGAATGAAAAAGCAAAGTGACTATATCCGGTGTTTTATCTAATAATATTATTGTATTTAATAGTACATAAATAAAGTGTGAAAATGAAACAAGTAAATGAATGACTAAATAGCTAAATTAAGAAAATAAAAGAGGAGCTGTATAGGCTACATGGTGGTTTGGAAGAGATTTTTTTTTTCATTTACAACACGAACTGGAGGGACAACTGTTTACTAAATTTCTGTAGTTTGATATAGCTGCCTAAAGAACTTAAAGATCTCACTCTTTTCTTGCTGCATTAAAGATTAAACTGTAGCTAATGATGTAATTGTGATCTGCTCTCGTGATGATATCGTACAGCTGAAGCTGAACTAATTGTATTTCCCCTCACCGCGCTAACAGGTCAATCAGTTCTAGTTCTGCTTCAGCTGTGAGATACTCTCACGAGTGGCGAACACAATTACTGACAAGCCAGAAATTCATCTAACCTTCCGATCGCCTCTCGTTTATACACTGGACAATATAGGATGATTCTAAATGATTCATCTGTGTGTGCAACGAGTAAGATACGTTTGTGGATCCGCGCCGCGCATTCATTGACTTGTGAGTCGATCCTATATGGCCTCAAAATCCAAATGAATCAAATAGGATCTACTCACAAGTCAATGACTGCATGTGCAGGACCGTTTCCACAGATGCACATTTTACTCGCACAGATGAATTATCTTAATACTAAAATCATCTCATAAAATAGATGAACACCTCACAACAAACAACGCACGACAAAAAAAAAGTTGCACGAGTCAGAATTCGGACGCAATTCACAGTATATATGCCAATCTTAAGAAAAAAAAAATGAATACAAATATGATATGGTTTGGTGAAAAACAAACTGAAACTCAATGTATTAAGATTACCCTGGCCGTTGGTTGTGTAACTTATGAGGGCGCTCATGTGACTATTATTAACATTGCAGTTCACTCTAACTCACTGAGGAGAAGCACACAAGTTGTAAAACATAAAGATGAATAAAAACACTAAATTAAAATTGAGATGAATTTTATAATTATATTTTTGTAGGCCACTTACCTCTAAAAAAGATGGTCATTGTCCTGTGTCCCTTTTTCGCGATTGAAGTCTGTTCAGCTGCGCTTGCTTTGGTTGATTGGTGGATGTCTTTAAGGTGCATTACCGCCACCTGCTGGATTGGATTGTGGCGCATTCGATAGGGACACATATTCTAAATTCTTTATTAACTGTATTCTTTAGATAATGAAATACATGTACACTGTAAAAAAATTTTTTGCGATTTTGTTATTTCAACTATTTTTTTTCAGTAGAGATAACTAGATTGTCCAGACAACAAGGCATTTTAAGTTTTCTTGTCCTCAACTAGACTGAAAGTTAAGTGAACAAGTATAATTGTTGTTTTAACTCAAAAACATATGTTGAAATAACTACACTAGATTTTCTGTTGAATGAACAAGTATAATTGTTGTTTTAACTTAAAAACATAAGTTGAACTGTTCTGGATTTTACTCCAATTATACTTTAGTCTATTTATTTAACTACAGTAAACTAAACTTAATCTACTATGTGCAGCTGATTTATATACAACACTCTAATTATATAGATATGAGCACATTTATTTAACTTACCGTATTTAATACGTACCATTCGACACCATATAAAACAAGTCTTAATTCAAGGAGTCAATGAGTAAAGAGTTTTTGTATTAACACGGCTAGTGAAAACAGCGCCATCTGGCGGAGAGGATAATTATGTACATCCAGGAAATGCACGTGCTGTATGCGCGCGCCCCCGTATCCCCTCCCCCACCGACTGACAGACCAGACGCCATTTCCATTCAATCGCAATGCTGAGCAAATGAGTAGTGTTTACACCGGCATAGTGTTTTATCTCATTAACAGTATGAAGTTTATAACATTATATTGTGGTAGGATGGTATGTGTGTGTGTGTGTGTGTGTGTGTGTGTGTGTGTGTGTGTGTGTCCGTGCGCACCTAAACTTAGAGATATCTTCTTTGACTCGCGGTGCAGAGCGGAGGATAGAAACAGGCGACTTGAGGCGAGAGAACTTTTTTACAGGGAAATATTATAAAGTAAGTGTTTTATCTCATTTACCATTTGTTTTTCATAATTTATTGATTTATACCAATATGTAACTTATATGCTGTGCGCGTTTAAAGGAGCCAAAACTTTTCTCTCAGGGGACATGACTCACCGTGTAGTGCAGACATGGAGTTTACTTTTAACCAAGATAACACAAAGTAAGTTACGTGTTTAACCTCATCTACAAAGTGCATTTATGACATTATATTGTTTTATAATTATATTTGTGTGTGTGTGTGTGCGTGTGTGTGTTGTGCTCCCAGAGCCGTTGAAATACAGAGTTCCTAACGTTACACGCTTTTACCTCGCGGGGTTCATGGAGCTCTCAACAACTCGCGCCGTCTATTTGTTCGAATGGTTGGAGGTGGACAGCAGTTTCACTATATTTGCTGCAATTTCTGGTAAATATTAACTTTATGAATTTAAATAATATCAAATTGTGAAATTTGAAGTATTTAGCCCTAATTAAATCACATTGAGTCATTGTACAGTGTAAACATTGCAACATGTTGTCAATAAGCCTATAAAATGTTTTTTTTTAAATGTTTTTATCTATTGCTCCTTGACAAGAAACTGAACTGGTTTACGAATCGGATGAAACTACATCTCGCTTCACTGCATGGTCTCTCTCAGATCGCCATCAGATACAGATAAGTTTCATGAAACTCCTTGAAAATTATTAAATGTGAGTTTGAATCGATACAGGTAAAATAAATAACTATTAAAGGGTAAGTTCACCCAAAAAGGAAAATTACCTCATGATTTACTCACCCTCAAGCCATACTAGGTGTATTCCAGACGAATACAATCGGAGTTATATTTAAAAAAAATCTAAAGCATTATAAATGGCAGTGAATGGCAGTCCAAATTTTTAAGCCCAGAAAAAAGTGCATCCATCCATTATAAAAGTAATCCACATGGCTCCAGGGGGGTTAATAAAGACATTCTGATGTGAATCGATGGGTTTGTGTAAAAAAAAAAAAAATCTATATTATAAATCTATGTTATAATGTAAAATATGTAGCTTCTGGCGGGACGGCCTTCCGTATTAAAGTTACGGAAAAAGTGTAACTGGCACGGCGATGTCGTCGGACGTAGAGGGGAAGAAAAACGCAACTGGCGCAGCGACGGCATCGGACATGGTGTAAAAAAACGTAATTGCCGCGACGATGACGTCGGACGTGGCGTAAACCTTTTGAACTTCGAGAAGCATTACACTTATTTCGTAAGTTGAAGGCGGTCCGCCAGAAGTCCGCCAGAAGCCTTTATTAACCCCCCGTAGCCTTCTGGATTATTTTTATAATGGATACAGGGCTTGACATTAAGCATGTTCATGTGCTTGTCCGGAAAAAAGTTTGATATTTTGTGTGTGTGTGTGTGTGTGTGTGTGTGTGTGTGTGTGTGTGTTTTAAATATAATTTATTTTGAAGCAATATGCTGACCAGTATTCAATCAGCTTTGACATATTTAAATCTGCATATTTGTGAATTTTTTAATTATTATTTTTTACCTTATATAAAGGGCATTTCCCCTCTAATCTTATTAAATATAGGCTATGCTTCAGGTTTCATTTTATATTGTAAAATTTGATCTATACATTAATTTAAAATAAGACACTATAAGGGCTGTTACCAATCACATTAAATCATTTACACTGAAAAATTTAATTTGCATTAAATAATGTTTTGAAATTTGTATTTTTGGATAGACCAATAATGTTTAAACATCAAACCAAACCTCCAGTAGGTGGTAGCAGGTGGCCGTTTTAATGAGTGAGTCATTGAGTCGTTCATTCAAACGTCTGCACAAGTGTCAACAGCGCGACCTTGTTATCGTCAGTTCATTATATATTATTATCCACTATCAATCGCCACTTACACTAAATTAATGCAATCATTCTTGCATTTTGGTGATTCGCTAGCTATTGTTTGTTTTAATCAGGTCCATCGGGCAAGTAAAATTCTCTTTCACTTGTCCCTTCGAAAAATCCACAAGCGTTAATGTCGAGCCCTGGGATAGATGCACTTTTTTTCTGGGCTTCAAAATTTGGGCAGCCATTCACTGCCATTTATAATTTTTGGATTAGCCAGAACTTTTTTTAATATAACTGATTCAGGGCTCGACATTAACGCTTGTCAGGGACAAGTGAAAGAGAATTTTACTTGCCCGATGGACAAGGGCCTGATTAAAACAAAAAATAAACTAACGTTAGCGAATCACCAAAATGCAAGAATGATTGTGCATTAATTTAGTGTAAGTGGCGATCGATAGTGGATAATAATATATGATGAAATGACGATAACAAGTTTGCGCTGTTGACACTCGTGCAGCCTCTCGAGGAGAAATTACAACACTAGAGCCATTTAAGCTGTTTCCTGAATACAATCACGACAGAAAGTGACTCTGATTTCATATGACGGTTCCATAAACATTACATTAACATTCACTTAGTCACTTACATTTTAGATGCAATATTGAGTGTTTGTTCTATTTCAGCAGCGAAAATCGTTCACAGCAGAACCGTAACGCGTCTCACAGCAACTGAACGATTCAATGGCTCACTCATTAAGACGGCCACCTGCTGCCACCTACTGGAGGTTTAGTTTCATGTTTAAACATACTTTCTAACATTTGTATTTGTCTATTCAAAACTACAAATCTCAAAACATTATTTAATGTAGTTGTGATTTTTCAGTGTAAATTATTTTATTTGATTGGTAACAGCCCTTATATTGTCTTATTTTAATTTAATGTATTGATCAAATTTAACAATATAGAAGCAGAGCCTTTATTTAATAAGATTAGGGGGAAAATCCCCTTTATAAAAGGTAAAAATATCATACATTTCAAATGATTCAGTAATTTTTTTTAAATCACAAATATGCATATTTAAATATGTCAAAGCTGATTGAACACTGGGGAGAATATTGCTTCAGAATAAATTATATTTACAACGCACACACGCACGGAAAAACAAAAAAATATCAAACTTTTTTCCGGACAAGCACATTTTTTATTTGGCCAAGTGAATGAACGATTTACTTGTCCGAAGGACAAGCACATGAACATGCTTAATGTCAAGCCCTGTGATTGTATTCGTCTGAAACAAGAATGTAATACACCTAGGATGGCTTGAGGGTGAGTAAATCATGGGCTAATTCTTACTTTTGGGTGAACTAACCCTTTAATATGACAGTGGTTTTAAATGTTGTTTTTGTTGCCTTTTTGCATTTGAATATTGCACTTTACTAGTAGATACAGCATGAAATAAACATGTATGAACATCAGAGAATATGTTTAAAGATACAGTACAATGTATGAAATCTGTATTGTCTCATGTAATCGCAGTGTTTCAACTGCGCACACGTTAATAAACGTCAATAAATAGCTTTTAAGCAATGTCATGTCACATTTACCTCAGAAAAAATATTCTGTCAGCTAGAAAAAGTATATTTACTATATTGCATAGTTATTGTATTGCTGTTCATTAGTATTTAATGTATGTTTGAATAAATATTTTATGACAGCACCACTTAAAATTTGTATCTGTGTCTCATTTTTTTCCAGCCAGATGATGATGAGAGAGACATTGTTCATGGGGTTAATGTAGGGCATCTTGACCATGAGTGAGGACATCAGACATGATAGTGCCTTCCCAGATGATGTTGTGGATGTGGATGTCATACTAGACGGAGATTGTGGTCATGGATCCAGAAGATGCCCTAAATGCCTTTGCCACACTGTTTGGGCTCGAGCTATGAGGTTATCCAACTTTTTATTTTATTTTTATTTTTAATCTAGGTTTAATGGTGGGGGAGAGCTGCAAAGCTGAAAAAAATGCAGTGAGGTAACACTGGTGCATATGTGCTGTTTATGCTCATTGATAAATGTACTGAAGCTTGAGAGCTTACACATTGTTAATTAAAATGAACTTAAATTAAATTTAAATTAAAATGGTATAAAGCCAAATCAGAGGTGTTTAACAGTCTGTGCCGTTTCTTTTTGCAATTTTCTGAAGAAAGGACATTTCAGACCTTTTGTGTGGTTGTTTTTGGTGTTTGTTTTTGCAATAAATATAAATGTGTACTGATATGTGTTGCTGTGATTTTAATTTGCAATAGGTTTTATTCTAAATCAAATGTAATTTACAAATCAATATAGTAATGCAATTAATACTTATTAAAGCAGCTTTGCAACCAACTAAAGTGAAGTTATGATGACTAGAACATTTAAGTTCAGAAAACTGAAGTGAAGTTATGATGACTAGAACATTTAAGTTCAGAAAACTAAAGTGAAGTTATGATGACTAGAACATTTAAGTTCAGAAAACTAAAGTGAAGTTATGATGACCAGAACATTTAAGTTCAGAAAACTGAAGTGAAGTTATGATGACTAGAACATTTAAGTTCAGAAAACTGAAGTGAAGTTATGATGACTAGAACATTTAAGTTCAGAAAACTAAAGTGAAGTTATGATGACTAGAACATTTAAGTTCAGAAAACTGAAGTGAAGTTATGATGACTAGAACATTTAAGTTCAGAAAACTAAAGTGAAGTTATGATGACTAGAACATTTAAGTTCAGAAAACTAAAGTGAAGTTATGATGACCAGAACATTTAAGTTCAGAAAACTGAAGTGAAGTTATGATGACTAGAACATTTAAGTTCAGAAAACTGAAGTGAAGTTATGATGACTAGAACATTTAAGTTCAGAAAACTAAAGTGAAGTTATGATGACTAGAACATTTAAGTTCAGAAAACTAAAGTGAAGTTATGATGACCAGAACATTTAAGTTCAGAAAACTGAAGTGAAGTTATGATGACTAGAACATTTAAGTTCAGAAAACTAAAGGGGAAGTTTTTATTACTAAATGGAATTAGTTCAGATAACTTATCCAAATAAGTAAGAGAAACTTAAAAAAACCAATGCAAAAAGATAACAAAATACATTAAGTTAAGTCAACAAATAATTTTTTACAGTGTACATTCTACATGATTTAAATAATAATAATAGGCTAAATTTTAATTTATTTAAAACTGATAGACTAAATTTATGGTAGAAGTTCTTTGTTTTTTTTTTATTTGTTTTTTACATTTTTTATTATAATAACATGAAACACAGAATGACAACATTACATGCCAGTAAGCAGGAAAATAATATACCTTTTAAAAAGATTCATAGTTTTTACAGCTTTCTTATTGGAAGAGTCAGAAATCAAACACGCATACAATTTTAACTCTTCCAGAAAAATTTAAAGAAAGGCTTACAATTACAAAATTTACATTTATGTATTCTTTGTGAATCCACATACTCGTTGGTGTATTCATCGTATCCTTTGAGGATAATAAATGTGCTAACATTCACACAAATGTACCCAATTGATTTGGACTTGCCTTAACATGTTGAATAATGGGACAGATAGATTGACCGTAAGCCTCACCGGTGGAGAATTAAGCTGACCAAACATCAGCATTGATTCAATGTTTGTCTTTTCAACACTGAAAAGCATGGAATTATCAACATTGATCCAATATTATTTAGCAGTGAATTTTCAACATTGGCCCAGTATGGTGTTAGCATTGAATTTTCAACATTGATCCAATATTACTTAGCATTGAAGTTTCAACCTCAACCAAAATGATGATTCTGATGGAATTCCAACATTGAATCAATGTCACCATGCTATCTGGGGCGGCTCCAAACAGGTGTACCTTCATCCTATACACAGAGGGTTTGGAATCCAGATTGCCGTCATCCCACCAGAGGAATCTCAGGTAGTCTTGGTGTTCCATCACAACATGAAATTGATGGAACATCCTTTCAACGTCGCACATTATGGCTATTGGGCCCTTCCTAAATCGACAAAGCACTCCAACTAATGTGTTGGTCAGGTCTGGACCAGTCAAGAGGTGATCGTTCAGAGAGGTTTCCTGGAAGCGTGCTGAACAATCGAAAACCACCCGGATCTTGCCTGGTTTGTGGGGGTGGTAGACTCCGTGGTGGGGGATATACCATGCAGGTTGGTTATTCAGTTCAGACTTTGGAACCTTCTCAGCATCCTTTCGGGCTATTATGTCATTCATGAAATTGACATAGTCTTTGTGATACTGTTTGTCTCTTCTCATTCTCCGCTCCAATGAGATTAGTCTATGAACAGCAGATTGTTTATTATCCGGGAGACTAGGTTTGTCTGTCTTGAAAGGAAGTGGAAGTTCATAGTGGCCATCTTCCTTCTGCATTATACCTTCTCTCACCTTGGATAAGAAGAGCATGTCTTCCTGAGAAACTGGGTTATCATCTGCACTGTGATCTTTGAAGTCAAATTCAAGTGCCTTTATGACATCTGTTGGAATGATTTCCTTCATGCGAGTTCTGCACACGAAATGCACTTCCTTCTTTAGCTCAACTGATGGCTTCACTTCTGGCATCACTCGTCGCACCAAGGTTCTGTGACTGACTCCTATTACATCATCAAAATCACTCGATGTGTACGAGCAGCCGACAATACTCCAGCCAAGGTCAGTTCGTTGTGCGCATGGCTGATTTTCTTCCCCAGACAGGATCTCCTTTGGAAGAAGGGCTTGTTGACAATTATAACCTATCAAAAGGCCTACTTTGCAATCCAATGGGGGTGGAATCTTGTCTGCCAATTGTTCCAGATGAGGCCATTTTTGAGCAGTTTCTGATGTTGGGATATGCGACCTCTTCGCCGGAATAAATTCTCGTGTGAAAACCACAGGCAATGTAATCCTTTTCTCGGAGTTGTATCCTCTCACTTGCAGATTTGTCAGTTTCTGACAAGGTATGACTGTTGACCTTGCTGACATTGTAGATAGCTGCAAACTGACACTCTCCTTGTTTGTATCGAGTGCTTGAGCTACTTCATCTAGGATAAAGGTTGTGTCACTCTGCGTGTCTAAGAGCGTATAGACAAGGATTTCTTGATCTGGCCATTTTGTAGAGGAGACCCAAACTGGTATGATTGTGGAAGTTTGTGTGTTTAAGCCTTCTTGTCTGACTGCATTGGTGATTGCTGCCGCAGCTATTTCTTTGTTGTCAGTTTTGTCCTTTGAACAATCTTCTTCCTTCAAAGAAGAAGGCCTTCGATATTCTCTGAACCTGTCGTCATGCAAACACGTAGGATGTCTTTTCTGGCACCTTTCACATGTACTCTTATTCTCACATCTTCTTGAATGATGACCAGTCTGCAAACATCCAAAGCAGAGTTTCTCTGAACGCACAAACTTAACACGCTCTTGAACGGTCTTCTCTCCAAACTTTCTGCACTTAGCCAAGACATGTCCCGTCCTTTTACAAAAAACGCATGTTGAGACATTACTCTGTGCAGTGCTTGTGTACAATGTCTTTGCTTGAATGGTTTGGCTTCGTAAATATCTAAGTTTCCCACTTTCCATGCTCTTAAGTGCTTGTATTGAAGATATAGGATCACAAGCGAGATCTGCTTCCTTTGATAGAAAGTCTACAAACTCTTTGAATTTTGGGAAACCAGCATTTGCTTCTCTGGCTTCCATCACCTTGCGGTTCCACCTGGATACTAACCAATCTGGCAACTTCAGCAGGATTTTTTGATTCTCATTGCAGTCATTGAGAACATCCAATGTATTAAGGTGGGGCATTGCAGCTTCACAGCTCTTAAGGAAGTCAGTAAACTCTCTTAATTCACAACCATCTTTAGAACTTATCTTTGGCCATGCATGCAGCTTATCTCTGAAGGACTTTCCAATTATGAATGGGTCTCCAAAACGTTTTTCCAACAGCTGCCAGGCAGAGTCATATGCTGCTTCTGTGCCTAGTAGGAAGAATCCTTCGACAGTTTTCCTTGCAGCACCACCCAAGTACTTTCTGAGGTAATACAGCTTTTCGTTCTTTGGAATGTTTTTCCTGTCAATTAATGTTTCGAAAGAGAGCTGCCAGTCTTTGAATTTCAGAGGGTCTCCCACAAATACTGCAGGTTCTGGCGTTGGAAGACGGTTGGCACTCATAGCTTCTGTTAGAGCACTGACCAAATCAGAGTTGTTTTGCATTTGAGGCATATACATTGAAGGTGGTGGAGCTTGAGATGACCATTGCGGAGATTGGAGATTAAGACCTTGACTTGCGACTGGGTAAGATTGAGGAACAAATGAGGGGCTTGAGGCTTGGAGGACTTGGGCTATGACAGGTAGAGATTGGGGAATGGCTGAAGGATTTGTGAAGTTAGGAACTTGATGTTCTCCTTCTGTCTCAGTATGCAGCAAATCAATTACTTCAAAATTTCCTTCAACTTGATCATATACCTTCACTCGAGCCTTTGCAGCATTCAGCTTCTTCAATTCTTCTAAACGCTCAAGCCTCCTGCGCTTGTCCTGCATTGCTTGTTGTCTAACCATGTCCTCAGACTCAAAACGTGCCAAACATTGTCTACTTTCGACCTCTAGCCTCTGAAGTTCTGCTACTTCCCTTTCTTGTTCCTCCAATACTGCTAAAACTTCCTGAGATGCAGCAGCTTCAGCCACAGCTTCATTTCTTTTGGCTGAGTGGATGCTAGAGTGGGTTGAACCACATTTTGATGGAGACAGTGGTCTTGATAATGAACCTGTTGAGTTTAAGATTGATCCAACATCAGGCCAAGGTTCTTCCTCCTCATTTTCTACATGTCCTTCGAGTTGGCTACGAGCCCTTTGAATTATGAATTCTGAAAGAGATAGGCATGTATCAACCTTACATCGGAGATCTGGTTCAGGAGTTTGTACTCGACGCATTTCTTCGTAAATTAACTTTACTTCAGAGCTGGTGCTTTCAATGTTCTCAATTAGCTCATTTAATTCGTCTTGGGAGGCTTCATCAGACAATAGTTCCTTGCCTAATCTTGCATTATACCTCCATTTTTCATAGATGATTCTGTACCGCCGTTGTACACCTTTCACCCTTTTTTCTTGAAGTTCTCTTCCCTTTTCTGTGAGAGTTCGGGTTCTTTCACTTCTTCGCAGCCTTTCCACCTCTTCTGCACATTCTTGATCTGTATCTTTAACTTGAAAAGGTGATTTGGCATTTTTACGGGAGACTTCGGCATTTGAGTCAGACATCTTGAAATTACTGTAAAATGTATGTGACCACTGAGCTAGAGTTGAATTAAGCTTGATTATATGTGAATGTAAACTACAGTGGCCTGAATGTGAACTAACAGACAGATAACAACTGCATGAAAACTCAGAAATTTTAAATACAGACTTCAATACTGCATCAGTTAAAACCTCTCTACTTGTAAATGATTAAATTTTAGAACTAGAGAAAAAAAAACCAAATGATTATAAATTACTCTTCACAGTGTATATGGCAATTTATAAACTTTAAATGGAGATAAAGTAACTCAAAACGTAGTAAATATTTTTCCACAAAATAAATGTCACTTTCCCTTTAAGATTCACTTAAATTGCACTTAAAGCTTGTTTCATTCTCATAAGCACAAAATTGGAAAATCTTGCTTTCAGTTGTAATGATATAAATTTTCAGATCTTTTAAATTGTCCCAAACACAGTATGCAGAATAATTAGACTTGTCCTTGACGCAATTTTCAAGTTAAATCACTTCTCATGCCACCTATAGCTTCCTTGTAGCAGAGCACTTCTTGATTTTAGCTTGATATGTTGCACTTTCAAAGTCTAATCGCTGTTGCTTGCGATCGTTGTAACGACGATCGGTTATGGGTTTTGCTTATCTGATACGATGGCCTTTCATCCGGTCGACACCCGCGACGATCTCGTTGTCTCTCCTACCCGCGTCGTCGAGCAGTCGAGTTCTCACTGTAGCTCTCTCCACAGCAACACAGACACAGGTTGGTTCTTTGAAACGGGCGTTTTAATTCTTTGGCTCATCTTTACGCCGTGAGAACTGTATTTGTAAATGAGCATAGCACAAACATATCAGAAAATTATACAATACATAGTCTTAAAGGAAAAGAGATACAAATTATGCTTACAAAACACTTAACAAGTGAAACAAATACCTCGTTGGCTGCTTGTTATGAAAAGAGATCCTTGAGTCTTTCGTTTTGCTCTTTACAGTCCGTATGACTTGTGAAAACACTCCTTTTAAACTTAATGCAACTTGCAGAGCCTCGTGAGCGTCTGCTCATCGTCAGTCCATCAGGGGGCAACGCAGTTCATCATTTCCGCAATAGTGACGCATTATCGCGAGCCTTACGTCTTAAAGAGCCATGAATGTATTTATCACATACATCACAATTGTAAACTGTACCTCAGATAGGTGAATACATGAAATAAATCAAAAACATGAAATTATGAATGAATTATGAAACAAATACACATAACTTTGCACAACAGCACTTACACCGACTAAGCTACTAAAAGAGATACTAATAAGTCATATATTCTCTTCTTATCTAATATAATTAATTTATCTTTGTAATTAGAATATGTACTAAAACATTTTAAGTTAGCTATTATTAAACCAACTAAAAATGCTACTTTGTCCCACAGAATTAATCAATTACAGGCCATTCTCAAATCTACCCTTTCCGTCAAAAATACTAGAAAAAGCAGTGTCTTCACAACTACACTCCTTTTTAGAAAGAAGTTATATCTGAGGATTTCTAGTGAGGATTTAGGGCGTTTTCACACCTGAAAGTCCGCACCAAGGTCCGAACCAAAGTTCGTGTTTTGATATATTGTATACATTTGGTTCGTTTTTGTTTGCTTTCACATTGCAGTTATGTCAGTGCACCAAAGAACTTTACATGACGTACTGGCGTCCTTTCGTCATCATCTATGAGGGCTGAATCTTAACATTGATTGCTTTGTTAGCGGACGTGGGTCTGACGTCAGTGTGTTGTCAATTCAGTGGCTAACTTTGACAAGAATGAATGAACAGACGCATATCATTGCCAATACTGTTAATATTATGGGATTACTCTCTGCAGCACCAACTATACTCGAGGCAAATTCACCAAATGAACGTCCTCGTTGTGCAAACATTTTATCGGCGCCAACAAGAAAGGAGGAGAAGTTAGGCTTTTTAGCCAAACAATGTATTTTGTTTTATAGTTATGTTTAAATATTATATTGTTATTGTAGTAAGTTCGTAGATAAGGAAGGAAGAGGACAAGGGGGTCGGCTGGACTGCTGACATCTCTTTTATTATAACAAACTCAAAATACAGCGTGCACACGATCGTGTGTGACTTTGATTCAAACTCTTGTTCACTTCCGGGTCTTTTCACTTCCGGTTCTCATGCAATGTCTCTGGGATGTGTGTGGAGCGTCAGCAGTCCGTCTCTCTCTCCCCTGCTTCCGTTTCTCCAGCTGACTACAAAAGCGGTTCTGTTTAAAATGCTGCGGCTCCATCACTGCATGTGCTGTGAGTTTAATCTGTGTTTTTTAACTTATCCTACCACTGAACTTCCTGTAAATGGTCTGAAAGTCAGAACTATACAGAAAATGCTTTCACACAAGAAACGAACCGAAACTTTGTTCAGTTTGGTCCGGACCGAGACTACCTCTTTTCGTTGGACCAAATTTCGTCTGTTTGGTCCGGACCGTGGTCCGAGGGAGGTTTCACACCTGTCATTTTGGTTCGTACCAAACTGAAAAGTCCGAAAATCCGGACCAAACAAGGTAGGTGTGAAAGCACCCTTAGACTGTATCATAGTACTGAGACTGATCTCATCAGAGTTACAAATGATTTGCTCTTATCATCTGATCGTGGCTGTATCTGTCACATGTTTGTCCTGTCTTGTGTAGCACATGTGGTGTTTTGTTATTTTGGGCATGTACTCGTGTCATTGTCTAATCCCTCCCCCTTGTTTTCTTTTTAGTGTTTGATTTCACCCACCCGCATTACCTGCTTGATTTGTTCCCTTTATAAGTCCCTTTGTGTTTGCAGTCTGTCGGATCATTGTCGTGTCTATGTCTTCTGTTTCTCCATGGCCCTTCCTGGTATGTGTTTAGTTGTATTGTTTTACATTTGTTGTTTTGCCCCCCTCGTGGGTTTTTGTTTATGTTATGTTTTATTTCCGTAATTAAACATCATTTACTCTTGTTTGGATTGCTCCTCTTGTTTGGATTGCTCCTGTCTGTCTGCTGCGGCTGCTGCCTGTCTCAGTGTTTGTAGCTCTGTATAGCTGCATTTGAATCTGTATTTGATATATTTTCTGTTATCTGTACCGCTAAATATAACACCCATCACCATATATTATTTAATATAGCCTATCAAGTTAAATTTGACATTGCTAGCTTTTAATCTAAATCACTACCATATGTGTTAGCTTTTCACTAGTGTGGTAGCTTTCCATCCTGGCACCCAGGTTTCCTGTTTTCTGAGTTCTTTAGACAACTGTGGTGAGTTTATTAAATAGACTCCATCAAACATTTGTGGTAAGTTTTGGATTCATCAACAAATACGTTAAGCCATGTCTTCTTCTCCTGCCATTGTCCCTTGCACTGTATGCTACATGTTTAGCATATCTATCTCCGTTGGCAAACAGGGCTTCACATGTGATAAATGTAAGGAAATAGTCAGGCTGAGGGATAAGATTTCAGAATTAGAGACACACATCCAGACTTTATGTGAGAGTAGTGAGAATATAACAGCTTTAGATACTGCTTTGGATGCGACTAGCTTAGTGAACACTCAGTGTTTGGTTCCGGCTGAGCCCTTGCAGCAGGGCAACTGGGTAACTGTGAGACGGCATAGTCGCAGATCTAAAAACCCCTCTTCTGTTCCGATTAGAACATCAAACAGGTTCTCCCCACCCACTGAAGATCCTGTTGAAAGTGCCCTAGTTATTGGCGATTCTATTACACGGAAATTGAAAATTGAGACACTAGCCACCATAGTCACATGTTTACCGGGAGCCAGAGCGCCTGACATCAAAGCAAATTTAAAAGTGCTGGCTAAAGCTAATTATAAATTCTCTAAGATTATTATTCACATTGACACTAATGCTGTTTGACTTCGCTAGTCGGATATCACCAAAATTAACATTAAAGAGGTGTGTAAAATCGCAAGTACAATGTCAACGGCAGTCTTTTTCTCTTGTCCCCTCCCTGTTAAAAGGAGTGATGAAAAAGTTAGCAGATTATCATCACTCAATGGCTGGTTGTCTAAGGGGTGTCTGCAAAACAACAGAGTTCATAGACAATTGGAAAAGTTTTTGGGGCAGACCTGATCCGTTGAAGATAGACGGCATTCGTCCCTCCTGGGCTGGTGCTGCTCTTCTCTCTAGTAATTTGGCACATAGTCTTAGAGCTAAGCCTTGACTCACTGGGGCCCAGGTCTGGAAGCAGACAAACTGGCTAAACCAACCGTCTGCTAGTTGTCTCACATCACCAGAATCAGCTAATTCTCAGCACATAGAGACTCTTTCACCTAGATATTATCACATAGAGACTATGTCTGTTCCCCGAATTAGTAAATACAAAGTCATCAAAACCATTCAACAGTAAACATTTAATTGATGTCCAACAAATAAACAACAGATATAATACAGATGAACAATTGATAAAGATAAATTTTGATCCCTTTCGCCAAAACCGCTTATTGTAAATGATATGATAACCGAGAAGTTCTGTTTTTGACAGAAACCTGGCTAAAACCTGACGACTACATTATTTTAAATGAGTGCACCCCCCAAGATTATTGTAATAAACACGAGCCACATCTGAAAAATAAAGGGCGAGGTGTTGCTGCAATTTCTAATAATATCTTCAGCATTTCTCAGAAGTCTAGCTTCAAATAGAAGTCCTTTGAAGTTTTGGTTCTTTATGTAACGTTGTGTAGTGTAAATGATAAATCGCGTTTGCCACCAGGGCACAATACAGACTTTGCTGGTTTTATATCAGAGTTAGAATTGGCTGCAGATAAAGTACTAATTGTTGATTTTAATATTCATGTAGAAAATGAAAAAGACTCATTGGGATTGGAATTTAGAGACATTCTAAACTCTATTGGACTTAGACAACACGTATCAGGACCCACTCACTGCCGTAATCATACTTTAGATCTAATAATGTCACATGGAATAAATGTTGATAACATTCAAAATTCTGCAGCAGAGTGATGACATCTCAGATAATTACCTAATATCATGTATACTTAATTTAGCTAAGGCAGCAAAGCCATCCCCTCGCTTCAAATGTGGCAGGACTATAACCGCTGCGACTAAAGATTGCTTTATACACAATCTTCCTCATCAGTTCCATCTCCTCAGCATTACAGATAGCCTAGAGGAACTTGATGTTGCAACAGAAAATATTGACTCTCTCTTTACTAGCACTTTACACATAGTTGCTCCCCACCTTAAAGAAGATTAAAGAAAATAATTAAATGGCGTGGTACAACGAGCACACTCTGGCCCTTAAAACAGCAGCCAGAAAAATGGAGCGCAGCTGGAAGAAAACAAAACTGGAGGTTTTTCGCAATTTGTGGAGAAAAAACATGATTGCATACAGAAAGGCCATAAAAATTGCTTTTTATGGCCTTTAGATCTGCTTATTTCTCAACTCTTTTAGAAGAAAACAAACACAACCCTAGGTATTTATTCGATACAGTGGCTAAATTAACAAAAAATAAAGCTTCAACTTCTAACGCTTGTAAACAGCACAGCAGTAATGATTTTATGAGCTTCTTTACTGGTAAGATTGATAATATTAGGAATACAATTATAACCATGCTGCCGTCTACTACAGTATCAATTCAGACAGAGCATTGTAGTGTCACTAAGGAACAATTACACTCATTCACTGCTATAGGAGGAGAAGAATTGGCTATTTAAGAATATAATATATAACTTATTAAATCATCCAAATCAACAGCATGTATGCTTGACCCTATACCGACTAGGCCATTAAAAGAGATGCTTCCAGAGGTCATAGATCCTCTGCTTAATATAATTCATCCTTGACATTAGGATATGTACCGAAAACTTTTAAGTTGGCTATAATTAAACCACTTGATCCTAAAGAATTAGTCAATTACAGGCCAATCTCAAATCTACCATTTCTATCAAAAATACTAGAAAAGGCTGTGTCTTCACAATTATGTTGCTTTTTAGAAAGAAATGGTATATGTTAGGATTTCCAGACAGGATTTAGACCATATCATAGTACTGAGACTGCTCTCATCAGAGTTACAAATGATTTACTCTTATCATCTGATCGTGGCTGTATCTCTCCATTAGTGTTACTCGATCTTAGCACTGCATTTGATACTATCGATCACAATATTCTTTTGAATAGACTCGAAAATTATGTTAGCATTAGTGGAACTGCATTGGCATGGTTTAAATCGTACTTATCTGACCGTTATCAGTTTGTAGCAATAAATGAAGACTTGTCACACCGATCACAAGTTCAGTATGGAGTGCCACAAGGCTCAGTGTTAGGACTGTTGCTTTTCACCCTGTATGCTACCACTGGGAGATATCATTAGGAAGCATGGCATTCGTTTTCATTGTTATGCTGACGATACTCAGCTCTATATTTCTTCACGCCCTGACAAAATTTACCAATTCACAAGATTAACGAAATGCATAGCTGATATAAAAAATTGTATGAATAGTAATTTTTTGCAACTTAATTCAGATAAAACCTAGAATACTGTCTAACACTTGTTGAATGCTCTGTCAATCCCTCGTCGTTAGTGAGGAACCTGGGTGTGCTCTTTGATACCAATCTTTCATTTGAAAGCTACGTTTCTAGCATCTGTAAAACTGCTAGATATATAAAAATATATCTAAATTACGGCACATGCTTTCAATGCAAAATGCTGAACAATTAGTACATGCGTTCATGAGCTCAAGGCTAGATTATTGTAATGCTCTACTGGGTGGTTGCCCTGCTCGCTTAATAAACAAACTCCAAATACTCCAAAACGCAGCGCCTCACCGGCACGCCATCCTCAATAAACCTGTCTCCGGCGAAATAACGCCGATCTTTCATGTATTTATACTCTAGTCTAATCGACGCGCCATCTTTAATAAACCTGTCTCTTGCGTGATACCCAGAAATGTTTAATATTCTGATCTAATATGGTTTCTGACCTGTAAGGTTGCCAGAATAATAATCATACACTGTTTGATAATAGGCCAGAGGAGAACTGGCACTTTGCTCTTTTTGCATCAATGTCAAGTTATGTCATAAGCTCTGTAGCTACAGAGCAGAATTAGTTTGAGACACTTGACTGCGTGACGTGATCGCTCGTTTGTGTTGCTTGTTTGTCGTTATCTAATCATAGCCTAATGCCTCGTTAATGATTCGCTTGACACGGCTTATACCTCATGGGTTTTTGCACCCAGACCACTATTAATCAGGGCTTCACGATTAACAGAAGTTAGGCTGGAATCACGATTTGCTTCAGTTTTGAAATTGCTAAATATAAATGACATATGCTATGCACTGACACCAGTGCATTGACCTGTTTGCATTAAGGCACAACACTTACATTTTGGATTTAAAAATATCTAAACTACTAGAAAAATTGTTAATTTTGTGACTTGTGTAAATAGGCTTTTCTAAAATGTTCCCAAAATGCTTAAATCCAGAGAAAGGCCTTATTTCAAACCAGATATGGATGCATCCCCTATCAATGACATCATGCCCTCATGCCCTCATGCCCTCGAGTTTGTTTATTTTGTAGAAACCAGGAAAACACCAAAGATTAAAATATATTATGTGCTCATTAGATAGGTGAGCAGCTCTTTGGATACATTTATTGACATAAAACTGTTATATAGCTCAACGTTAACGTTATATAGCTCAAAAGTCTTTTGGTAAATCACTGTGGACGCTATTCTATAAGCCTCGGCTTGGATGACATGGTGTTCTCAACGCATAGCAAAAAGATCCTTAGTCCAGGCATATGCTCTCTTTGGGTGGTGTCTTGTTTATTATAAAGGTAGAAAAGGTATTTTACATAAAGATAATTCACCCAGTGCTAACTAAAGTGCAATCAGGGGAGTGGGTGCTCGCGTCTATGGTAAGAACTGTGTGGTACGGTAAGATAAGACCCCCTGAGTAATCGAGTGTTTTCTACCTGCGTTTCGTTAGCTACTGTGACATCTGGGTGCCTGTCTATTTCAGATCTATAGACTATAGTGTTTAGTCTCATATCAGACTTTCTGTGCTAGGGCACCCTCGGTTACGATTATGAATCAAACAGAATTGTGTATTTTCACTAAAGCTCACAACACCATATTACGGTCATATTAAAGGTTGTATACACAAGGTTCATCTAGTTATCCGACTGCAGCACTAATATTATTCTGCACTTAATCTGACCCGGTCTACATAAAGATATTTATCCAATATAGTAACTGAAATTGCAGCATGGGAGTACAGTAAGCAAGCAGAGTGCACACCCTTTATAAATGAACAGAAACAGTTAAATGCTTCAGTTCAGCTAAACTCCTACACTCTTTCGGAAACTGTTATAGTCTAATCTGACTACACTGCACCATCTATTGCATGTTCCGTCTATTGCATCTTCGGTGGTTGAATGTATTCACACTACATTACTACTACGCGCTGAACCACTTTTTCTTTATTTTGTGCATTTTCTGTTGCGTCTTCAATAGGGCATTGATTTAAAGGTCCCGTTTTTCATGTGTTTTTGAAGCTTTGATTGTGTTTACAGTTTGCAATATAACATGAGTTCATGTTTCACGTGTAAAAAAAACAAAAAGAAAAAAAAAATTCACACAATTTACTTATCTGTATACCACTGTTTTCTCTGTCCTAAAAATGGGCTGATGATTTCCTTGTTCTATGAAGTCCCTCCTTCAGAAATACATAAAAAGTTCTGATTGTGCCAGCGATGCCCGTGTTGTAATTCGACAGCAGCTTAGCGTAACTGTTCTAGTGACGTCATTAAAGCAGGAAGTGCAGGGATGTAGTCCAAGCCGGCCGTTCGGTGTAGGCTTTGAAAGGGAACTTCTGTTAAATAAAATATCTAAAGTTTTTAAGATGGGATCGCGAAGAACAGGACCTTTAAATGCTCAACAGAGATGTCTGTGATTGGTTATGCTCAACACTGCAAAACGCATGATAAATGCTATCCCTCAACACTTTTCAGAGACTAAAGGAGCAGATCCACTTGTCCGTGCAACACTTCTGTCGCGCCATGCTCCACTTTATTCCTTTGGTTGACCTCAAGCGACTTTAACGCACCCGCATAGTATTCCGAGAAGGCAGTGCTGCATTTGAACGGATTTGAATGCACAAATGAGGGGAAGCGTCACAACATCACACTTCAGTCGTGTCGCAAAAGTCGATCTCCATGATAACACAATATGCAGGGGGAGTGTTTGAAAATCGATTCCTATCAGCTGGTACCAAATATAGCATTGGCTATTGACACGGAGTATGCTTATTTGATTCCTGGGCCATACCATAAATAACAAGGGCCCTCTTGCAGTGAGCTTTTTCTCTTCCCTAATGTTGTGCACACTGTGCGACTTACATTTACGCATTTTGGCAGACGCTTTTATCCAAAGCGACTTACATTGCATTTTCAAGGTACACATTTTAAATTTTTTTGTCAATTCTTGCTTTCCCTGGGAATCGAGCCCATGATCTTGGCGTTGCTAACGCCACGCTCTACTGGTTGAGCTACAGGAAAGCCACAATGCATATGCATTTGGCAGACTTACGATAGTCATCGTTATTGTTGTTCCCTATATCGCGGGAACTTCGCACTGCGTCGAAACGACGAATTTGGGGATGCTCCCTAAGCATCAACGCATCTGAAGTATGAATGAAACTAGTCCAATCCTGATTGGTGTTACGTCATGACGTAGATGTGACGGCACACCAGGGCTTACCGTCTTTTCCAGACCTGCACAATGAGTTGTGCAGGTCCTGGAATAAACCATACTCCGCGTCTCTCCAATCCCCCAGTACTGGATTATTCTAATGTGCTGGGGGCGCGCAAGGCTGGTTATGGGACGATGCCGCGGGTCTTTTAATCTTTTGCCCGAATCGGCCTCGTCCCTTAAAGCGCCGGTACTGCCCACCAAGCCATGCCGCGATACATCCGGGTTGGTGGGCAGGGCATATATGGCGGTTGGGCGGGCTGGTAGTTCCCTGCATACATTATCGATTTTGCAGGGGTACCAGGCCGACCTCCTCAAAGAACTAGGGGGTTCAATACTCTGCGTTCTAAGGGGAAGGCTGTCCCAAGTGGGCAGCCTCAGCCGTCAACCAGCTCCTCGCACTGGCAGGTGCAAAAAGAGAGTGTCGCTTTTAGAGCCCCTCCTCCGGGAGCCTGGCAACAAAGGCGGCGCTCTCAACAGCAGTCTTCAAGGCCGAAGGGCGATCTGAGGAACGTCATTCTCGCTAAGAAGGCTGCTGAGAAGAAGTCCTAGCCGCGCAGGGCTTCCAAGAGCGGTCCCTCCCAAGTTTGCATTCTGTGCGGCCTTCTTGGGAAAACAATTTGGCAATCCCGACGTCACTGACGCTTCGGGTCACATCATTTTCCCATGGGCAAGTGCTGTCCCAGTTGCCTCGAAAAAGACCTGCGATGGGACAGCACTTGTCCCCACACACCGAAAATTGTTGCCAGCTGCTCCCTGCCATGGTTCCGCTTCAGGGGGCTGGGAACGAGGTTCAAATAACACTTGAGGTCGGCCTCGAGAGGCTGATTCCCTTAGTAGCTTATCTCGGCGCATGGAAATGCCTTACGAATATATCAACATGGGTCCTGCATACTGTAGAAATAGGGTACAGACTGCAGTTCGATCACCCCCCTCCAAAATTCAATGGGGTGACATGGACTGCAGTGGTGCCACAGCGGGTTCGGGTAATGGAACAAGAAGTAAAATCCTTGCTGGCAAAGGAAGCCATAGAAAAAGTTCCTATGTCGGAGAGGGAGGCCGGGTTCTACAGCCGGTACTTTATAGTTCCAAAAAAGGATAGAGGGCTTCGGACGATTTTAGATCTAAGGTATCTGAACCGGTCTCTGAAGAGATTCAGGTTCTAGATGTTAACTATCCCTACCATCGTGAGTCAGATCCAGCCCGAGGACTGGTTCGTCACGATAGATTTAAAAGACGCCGATTTCCATATATCCATCCTTCCATGCCACAGAAAGTTCCTGACGTTCGCTTTCGGGCGAAGCATACCAATATTGTGTACTTCCGTCTAGCTCTTTCCCCTCGCATGTTCATGAAGTGCATGGATGCAGCTCTGGCTCCATTGAGACTTCAGGGCATCCGTGTACTGAATTATATCGACGACTGTCTAATGGCTAATTCTGTCACAGTCGTACGTGATGGCAGTTCGACATCGAGATGTAGTTCTGTCACACATCCAGTGCTTGGGGCTGAGACTCAACATGAAAAAGAGTGTGTTGGAGCCAGCCCAGAAAACGAGTTTTCTGGGGGTTATATGGGACTCGATTTCGATGCGGGCACAATCATCCCCCACGCGAGTCGAGACCTCTCTGGCGATAGTCTCAGGAATGAAGCTAGGCCAGAATATCACTGTGAAACACTTTCAGAGAGTGTTAGGGCACCTAGCAGCAGCGTCCAACATTATTCCCTTCGGCCTGTTGCACATGAGGGCCCTGCAGTGGTGGCTAAAGACCAGGGGGTTCACCCTTTTCGTAGGATCAGAGTAACGCGCAAACACCTTCGGGCTCTAATCATATGGAAGAAAGTCTGGTTTCTGTCCCAGGGACCAGTGCTGGGAGCATCATGTTGCCGGAAGACTGTTTCAACAGATGCATCCCTCACTGGTTGGGGCGCGGTCATGGAAGGCCGCTTTGCGAGAGGTCCGTGGGAGGAATGTCATTCCTCCTGGCACATACCCATACCGGGAACACTTCCCATAACACCTGATGTACTCGTTACATCATAAAAAGAGTGGCATCTACGCTAATGTTAGTCTCTCTGTTTATCCCGAAGTTCATCCCAGATCCGGGCCGTGTCAGGATCGGATGGTGGACCTGCGCCTGCACATGACCAAAGCATCCTGGAGTGTCTGCTGAGACCGTGTCAATTGGTGTCTCCACTGAATTTGCCTCAACTGCACGTCATGCTCAAAAAACCCATCTCCGGCCCAATAATTCCGATCTTTCATGTATTCATACTCTTGCGTAATCAACGCACCATACTAAATAAACCCGTCTTTTGCGTGATACCCTGCAATTTTGAATAATCCGATCTAATATGATTTCTGACCTGTAAGGTTGCCAGAATAATAATCATACACGGAGTTAATATGCTTGAGGAGAACTGGCACCCCGACTGAGTCTGGTTTCTCCCAAGGTTTATTTTTCTCCATCATGCCCTGATGGAGTTTTGGTTCCTTGCCACTGTCACCTTTGGCTTGGCTTGCTCAGTTGGGGACACTAAAATTATGATCAAAGTTATTCAACTAGTTATACAGATAAAATTTATAAATTAGGTTTTAATTAATTCTTTAAACTATAATACAGACCTGCCAACATTGTCTCTCTATGATAAATTAAAGTAAACTGATAACATCCCTGTTTTCTCCAGAACGACTGTACAGCCAAATCTAATTTTGATGCAGTATTATCCTGTTTGACACTGTGAAGCTGCTTTGACACAATCGTGATTGTAAAAGCGCTATATAAATAAAGTTGATTGATTGATTGGCATAAATTGTCTAGAGATGATGGCGGTCTACAAAGCTCTGAGGAGTTTTTTCCCGGATCTCCGTGGGCACCACGTTCTGGTCCGCATGGACAATATGGCAGTCGAGGTGTACCTGAACCGCCAAGGGGGGTTGAGGTCGCGCCCTCTGTGCAGACTGGCACATCTCATCCTCCTCTGGTCACAAGAGAAATTGTTATCCCTCAGGGCAATTTACATCCCGAGAATACAAAATCAGGGGGGGTCAGGGGGTCAGGTACGAAGAGGCTGGACTACCAGCAAATGTGATAGAGACCTTACTCAGCTCCAGTAACCCTTGGTGTGGCCTAGTGGGTACTCGTTCCCCAAATTCGTTGTTTCGAAGCAGTGTGAAGTTCCCTCGATATAGAGAACGTCTCAGGTTATGTATATGTGGCAAGGGGGCGGGTTCAGCGAGGTCTGCAGTGGGAGATAGAGCCTCGGGACGAGCGGTAAGTGAGTGGGTTGGACGCAGATTGATAACACCTGTATCTCGTTTCAGTAATGGGCGTGGAGAGAGGATAAAACGCCTGGAGAAACGGAAGCAGGAGAGAGAGAGAGCGACTGCTGACGCACCCCCAGAGACTGAGCATTACCGGAAGCCGGAAGGACCTTAACCCGGAAGTTAAAACGAGTATCTGAGATTCTGAGAAGTGACACGACAGAGTGTGCACGCTTGTTGTTTTGAGTGCACGCCTGTCGTCAGCAGTCACGCCGATCCCCTTGTCCTCTTCCTTCCATTAACCCTTGTTCCCTGAGAGGGAACGAGCACTGCGTCTCGTCGCCACACTGTGTATCGCCTGAGAGCGTTTTGCTTCATCGCGATAATTGACGCTACTATGCGCTGGCCTCCCATTTATAGCTTCCGGGTATGCTGTCACATCTACGTCATGACATAACACCAATCATGATTGGACTAGTTTCATTCATACTTCAGATGCTTAGGGAGCATCCCCAAATTCGTTGTTTCAACGCAGTGCTCGTTCCCTCTCTGGGAACAAGGGTTATATACATAACCTGAGACGTTTTTCAGACTGTATGAGTATGAACATGGCAATGTTCATTAAAAAAATATAACATTTGGATACACAACAACTTGTCTGCAGTTTTACATCAGCCTTCACATTCAGTGAATTTATTTCAGGTTAAAATCGTTTCACAATAGTCAAACATCGGCTGTGGTGAGCATGACAAACCAACTATCAAAGACATCAGATTTTAGCTAGTTCAAAGGTATCTTTTAGGATTGCGATTGTTTGTTTCAGACTGCCAAATTGTGGGCAAAATCCCAGTATGAACCTGTCCTAAGGTATTAAAATTACGACTCTTGAATTGAATTTATTTATTTTTCAAGGTTGGTATCTTAGCAGGGTCAATAGCTAGCTATGGTTAGCTAGTAAAGTATTATTATATAAAAATTATATAAAACAGTTTTTATCCTTCTACAAGGGTATTGGCTGAGGTTCTTAATCTTTTCCGTTCTATTCTTCATTCATGTGATTATTTATTTTTTCACACTGTTCTGGTTTGTTCTCTTTTGGGGGTTTTCTCGGCAGGTTCCAATAGGTAGATGGAGTTTCATTGGCAGAGTTCAATCAAGCAGTGAGCGGGAGTCACACAATGGTTTAGAATCCTCCAAACTGCAGAAGCAAGAACTGCAGTTCTCCAACTCTATGCATAGAACAATCTTTTGGATCATGATGCTACGAACGCAGCTGAATGTGGAGTCGGCATCCTCAATCAAGAGCATTTATATGGTCATCCTCAGCATTCTAGTTACAAGCAAGACTCAAAATAACTGAAATGTTTAGCTAATTTCAAGTAGTAATTTCCATGCACTGGTGGTGTTATGTATTCTCATTCATTACTAGTATTCATTAATCTTGTTTGTCAGCTTCTATGGCTTTCATGAATTTGTATGTGGCCTAATGTGTTCTCTGTTCAGGGGCCCTATTGTAGTTTTCATATCTTTGTAGCTTTGTCTCCATGTGGCCTACTGTGGTTTTGTCTGTGTGGTCTTCTTGATGTAAAAGAAAATATCTCAGCATGCCTGCACCCCTAACCATTGTGCACTTTTTATACTCCCCAACGGGTCTCCTATGAAAAGATGGGTTAAAACTAATCAGTGACCATTCTACCGAACTGCAGACCTTCTTATCTCATCTGGATACCGAACAATTATTCAGAATCATGTGCTGCTACAGCAGCAGCCGAACGTGTTGGTTCCATGATGGTCAAGATGGCCTTCATTACTTCTAATCCTATATAAGTTGCAATGCTTGATTGAGCATGCTCCGATAACTCTTGTAATCTCAAAGGTATATTTCTAATGCAAACTACTGGTGGTGGTGGTGGTTTCATATTCTCTAAAATCATAGTTTTACATCTACCCCAATCAGATCTGTGATCTGCTAATTCCATTGACCATAGGTAACCTCATGCAATCTCTGCTTCTCAGACTAACATGACTGTGTATTCTTAACAGCAGTAACAAATTATATCACATATAAAATCCTTTACAGGTAATACTAAGATTACCTATGTGCCTTAACAAGTATCAGGTAAGTTTACAGCATATCATTTAACTCCTAATATAAAATTGTATGCGATAAGTATACTATCTACAAAAACATCTGGGTATGGTGGCAGTTCCTAAATCTATTTTATTAATATGGCTCCCTTTCATTTGGTATATCGAGGCCATCTTATGCACCCATGCTGTCTTCTCACTATGGGCTATTGTGGCCTTTCTCAACCTATGCGGGCTTACCCGCACACTGGCTTATCAGAGCCCCGTTCTCAGCAATGCAGCTTTTGTACCCTGGCCTGTCAAAGCAGGTTAAACGTCCGAACGTGGCAGTTCATGCAGGCTAGGTGGCTTTTCATTCCCTGGCCTATCGGGGCAGTATGCACGGACTAATGTGGCACTTCATGCAGCCTATGCCGCTTTTTGTACCCCGGCCTGTCGAGGCAGTTTAAACGGCCTAACATGGCAGTTCATTCGGCCTATGCGACTTTCAGTAACCCGGCCTCTCGAGGCAGTATACACGGCCTAACGTGGCACTTCATGCAGCCTACGTGGCTTTCGTACCATGGCCTATTGAGGCAGTATACACTGCCTAACGTGGCAATCTTTACAGCACGCAGCTTTCTCGTACACCCGCCTGTCATGGCTTCCTATAAATACTTTTGGCAGTAGCATTTTAATTCCTTCTGTTTATTGACTTTACATCGATATCTACTGCATGTCAGTGTCCATTCTTCTAATAATATAATTTATTTTCTTTGCAAATATTTCAGGTACTTCATCCAAAGAATCTTTGTCTCCAAGTTCTTTTGGGGGTAGGCTCCGCTCCTGCCTTCATCTTCAGGCAGGAACTGCAAGCATCCGTACCCTCCGGATTCGGACTATGGAAGGGGCCTACGCCAAAAACTGTTTCATTTCATATATGACACAAACAAGTGTAATTAAATCTTATTCAAATGTTATTCTCGCCTCCTGAGTCTTTTGGGTAGAGATGGAAGCTCTAGCGTAGTTCTACCTGGAAGACTCCTATGTCACGTCATTCATTAATTATCTATCTAGCCAATCATTATTTGTCATCTATAGTATATAAGTTCTGTTCCCACCTATTACTACGTTCGCAGATACCGACGCCGCTGTTCACCCCCATCCTCCCCACCACCACCAGGTCGGTCCCTGTCCATACATAGGTAGGTAGGCTCCGCTCCTGCCTTTATCTTCAGACAGGAACCGCAAGCATCTGTACCCTCCGGATTCAGGCTATGGAAGGGGCCTACGCCAAAGAACTGTATCATTTCATTTCATATATGATACTCATTGTAAACAACTATAATTAAATCTTATTCAAATGTTATTCTCGCCTCCTGAGTCTTTTGGGTGGAACTTTAAATCCTAAAAACTGATCTCTGGCTAATTTGGTTCTTCAAGCGAATTTGAGGATTGGATTAAAATATCTGGATTAAGTTATCTGAGATCAATGCTCATGCTGGTGTTCCCTGAAGAGGGCAGATGCATTGATACTCGAAACCATGATCAGCAATGCAGCGATTGGCTGGTGTCAAGACAACATAATGACATCATATAATTAAAAAAGCCACCTGGCAAAAAACTTGTCAAAGAAAAAAAAAGAAGAAAAAAAGATTTTCTGGACCTTTATAAGGACACAGACAAACAACCAAACTAACATAAAAGTTAGATAAATGAAATGTGCACTGTTTTGATGAACATGATTCCCAATTATTTATATTCGCAGTTTTATAATATTTGTACACACTTTACATTTTTATTTTAAAGGGGGGGTGAAATGCTGTTTCATGCATACTAAGCTTTTTACAGTGTTAAAGACTTGGATGCCTCTCCTAAACATGGACAAATTTTCAAACACTAAGTTGGAAGTTTGATGGAGTATTTCTGTGTCAAAAATACTCCTTCCGGTTTCTCACAAGTTTCGGAGAGTTTTTTTTGAGTATGGGTCCGCTTGACGTCGACAGAGCGGAAGGTCCTTGTATGGGCTGTACAGGCTCATTCTCCCAGAAGGGTGCGTGCACGTGTGACTAGAGCGAGAGAGCAAATGCACGCCCATAAACACTGCTCTCAGGTGCAGATCCACTCGTCCGTGCAACACTTCTGTCGCGCCGCGCTCCACTTTATTCCTATGGGTGACGTCCAACGACTTTAATGCGCCCGCACAGCATTCCGGGAAGGCAACGCTGCATTTGAACCGATTTGAGCGATAAAGGTTCATGGTCGTGCTTTGGAAGCAGGCGGTGAGTAAAACTGCTTCAAATGTCTATGTTGTTGACTATCGTCGCATGAGTAAACATCAGTAAACAACACGAACCAGTATAGTTAATTTATCAATGGAGCATGCAATGTATGGTGTGTGTTTAAATACATTTGTTTAGCTGACCAATATGTCAGTTTGTTTATTGTAAAACCACCCAAACATAAACCCTGGCTAGGGGACGTTCTCACAAAGCTTGCTTCTTCATTCAAAGCTCGTCATTCTTTAGCTCCGCCTACATGATACGCCTCCAGCCGCTCGTTTTTTTCCGGAAAGACTCGTTACAGCCTATCTTTCTTTTATAAATATAATAAAACTAAAGACTTTTCGGAGATATGAATAATGCAATACTACTCTATAGGTACTCAAGATTGACATGAGATTGACTGAAACTGAGTGTTTAACCCCCATGTTGTAATTTCCTTTTTAATTCAATTTGAAGCAGATTTGTTATGTGACAGTATTAATAGTTTCTTAACAGTCAAGATCAAATTATCTGCATCTCTTGCGCTGCATCAAGCCACTCCCATATTATCAGTCGTCACTCAAATAAATGCACGATGGAGAATAACTGCACAATGTGTGTAAACCTCCAATACAACTATAAAGTAATTAATCCATCACAAATTTCAAATAAATCTCTGAATCAAGTGACTGTGTCTATAGAATTATACGCAAATTTTACACAACATTAAAATATTATTTTCAAATAAACTGTTGCTATGACAGCAAGTCCAGGATGAGCTTCGAAGAACCAAATAATCCGAGATCAAGCCAAATCATCAACAATCAAATCCAGCTAACTGAGCTAGCCACGTACGAAGAACAGGCCCCTGATGTCGTTGGTTTCCCTGATCACTATTCTTGTGTTTCTTTATTATATTGGATTTCATTTTCCCCCTCGAGGGTATTTGTTTTGTGGTTCTGTTTATTTACTCCATATTTCTCTATTTTGAAGAGCCAATTCTTAAAGGGGTACTTCAGCACTGGAAAAAAGGAATCTGTATTTAAACTGGGTCATCAATGAAGTAGAAATGTGAAATTATTTTTAAATTTGGTGCCTTCTAGACTGAGAAAAGGCAGAATTTTTTTTTTGTCTCATGGGGATGAAAGACTACAATTCCCAGAATGCTTCGCTGGCTTGTGAGGCCATTCCCAAAGCCACCTACTTGATTATTTTGACTGAGTTGGAGAAGTCACTACAATTAAAAACTGAACGTGTCTGTTCAATATAATGAGTGAGTCACTGCGCGAGTATCACAGCACTGAGAACTAACTGCAGGAGCGAGATAAATGAGCTGAATGAGCAGAATGAGCTCTCGTGATGAGAGCTGAGGTAATTGCGACTACACTCACGGCATACATTCACAACGCGAATTCAGTCTGGTGCGTTTCAGTTCATGCCTTTGCAAGCTTAACTTTCAATGCAATTAATTTGAGAAGTTAAAGCCGCACTTGGCTACTTTTGCTCTCAGGGTCCCCCTACAGTTTGGAAAAAATAATGTCCTCAACTACTGTCGTAAGCTCTGTAATCCTACAACAGGGGATGCAATCGCGCGTGCATTTGTTGACATGACAACCCTGATAGCCCTGATAGCTCTGAACTAGTGATGTGTGGCTCATCTCATAACCCGCGGACCCCGTATGTCTATTTAATGGTCGCGGGTGCAGGGCGGGTTGTAAAAATATATACAGTGGTGCGGTGCGGGCCAAATAACTTCATAAAAGTGGCGCCGTGGGTCGGTGCAGCACTAACAGTTCCCCTGAACACTGCAAGAGGAGTTCGAGTTCTTCTGGCGTCGCGTGTGAAATGTCTTCATCCCAGGTAACATTACAGTCAGTGGCATGTGTTTCAGCATGTCATATGAATATAATTTCATGGGTTTTATTTTTTTCAAACGCCAAATAATCACGATGCTCACGTTTACAAGACAGCGTCATAGTAGTCTATTGGTTACCGTTTTACAGAATCTATATGATACTTCAGTTCAATGTTTGAGTGGTAGCTCACCGTAACAAGCAGGACAGCATCGGTCAGGCACGCCTGGAAGTGTGGGTGGAAGTGACGTATATGCCGTAAAGCAGTCGAATTTTGTAGTTCTTTTTGTTCTCGGGTTACTACCCGAAACCCGAAGTTTAAAAGTACGATTAAAAACGATACAGACCCCATCAGGCTATGGCAGACGTGTCATTCAACCTATTGTAAGTCGATTTATCATCACAAGAGTCTTAAAAAATATATTATGAAGGTTGAAAAGTTACCTAGTGCTACTTTAAGACTTACATTGCTCAACATTGCTCCGTTTAAATGAGTGCCTGTAGCTGCGAGCTGAGATCTGAGTATGATTTCCCATCCCCCATGCGTGGGTTCAAAACATGCGGAAATGGCTCCCTCTGCTGGCTGTAGTCTTTAGCCTTTGGCCAAACATTCCTCCTATAATGCAAATATCGTCAATTTGCGTCATAGGAGGAATTTTTCCAGAAATAAAATGCATAAATCTCTTGTCTCAGGGGGATATGAGCGAGGAAAGCACAATCATTTGAATATACTCCAAGGTTTCTACTGATACAAAGCCATATGCTAATAGCTGAAGTAACCCTTTATATTTTTTTCAGGTTGTTCCAGTTATCCCAAAATTGGTTTGTATTGACTGACTTTTTGTTATATTGTGATTTGTTGGTTCTAGCCATATGTTTGTATTGATTTAATTGCCTCACAGTACATAAAGCAAATCTCTTCTTCTTTACTGACCAATATGTATTTAGATCTCTGTATTTCAGTTTGTACAGTGTTCTTCATGTTTTCTTTGTATCTTTTTTTTTTTTTTTTTACTGATGGTTTGGCAGTCCTGATTAAACTCATTTTTGTCTTTTTTACTTTCAGTTTTGACTGTTTTGCTGATTTTTCAAATATGTTTTTGATGTCTTTAACATATAGAATTACACCTTCTAGAGTGAGCATAAGAGTTATATAGAAATTCATCTAACTGCACTTGTATTTTTTAACATGTTTTTTTTAACTCTCTCTGCAGATGTTGGTTTAAGTACCTGTACACAACTCAATGGTCAGACAGCTGATAAGTCAGCTGTTTGTTTAGGAGATTTCTTGGGGAATGTATACACTCATTTTATCAGACCAGAGCTTCTATCTGTATTTTAAATCACATTTATTTCTCAATGGATCTATTGGCTAATTAAATTGTGTGTCCCTCATCTAATTTGTAGTCACTGGAAAGGCCTTTTTCAATTGCATTTATTTAGATTGGCATGTGCTATTCCCTCCTATGGAAAATGAATTAGCATCCTGGAAAATTATCTTAGCAGGACTTTTAAAAATGGCTTGCTTCCACAATCCATTCATTTGTTTTATGTATTTAGCAGTGTCTGCTTCTGGAGAAACTCCCTAAGCAAAAGTGGGATGACTCACCAAAATCATCATTACTGACCAAAACCAAGCTGCCTTAAAATCCAGCTTTGACATTCCCCTCTGTCACAATTTCCTGTGGGAGACCAAAGGCTATGAAGAACTTGTGCTATGAAGACCAAACTTGGCTATGAAGAAGTGTTTGATCAAATGTGACAGTCAGTTAATGGGTTCCTGCTTGCAAAATAAATAAAAAAAACTTAAAGGACACCTGAAAAAGCTCAAATCTCTTTATAAATCCCTGACAAATAAATTCACAATGCAACACTGTGGCTTGTATAAATTTATTACTGACCAAACTTGTGTCTAGTCGGAGAACACTGAAAATAATGAGTGATTTGTGTAATTTGATGCTTTGTCAAGTTGAACTTGGTGAGTTGAACACAGAAAAATGGATATCGGTTGTATCAATAAAATACAAGAAAAATGTGGCACTTCATATTCTAAAACAAGCAATACAGAGTTGTGTAAAGGGAGCTTTACTGATGAGTCCCTTACTGCTGAGGGTTGGCTGCATCACTCAGTGCTCTGGACCATTTCAGCACTGAACAAATGAGATCCTGCTGGATGCTTCCTCCCAGATTAGACAAATTAACTATCCAATCTTTGTTGTCCTTGTTGTTATTTTCCCTATATTGTCATGGTAACGAGGCCACATGCTTGTCTTCATTTGAGGACTGCACAGGTTGTTGCTGGGGAAATTAGCAAGCTGTATTGCCATGTTGAGGAATAAACATGCAGAATACTCAAATACGAATAGGAGCCATTACTGGGGATGCCATCATGTCGATAGATGCTATCCTCTTCTCTTCCACAGTCCTAAACATTATATCACCATAAAATTGGATAGTACAACAAACATTAATAGATGTAAGATTTGGGCTAGACAATTACCAGGGCCAAGAGTGAGTCCTGTGTTTCCCTGTAATTAGAAAGATAAATGACTGAAATTTCTCAAGAGTCTCTCTTTCTTTTTAAAGGGCTCAATAAACTGGATGAAAGGTTTGTTTTGGAGTGCAAAGAGCAAAGCAGAGACCTGGTCATTAAGCAGAGTCCTGGCCATCATATCAGGCCTATTCCTGCCTTCA
Organism: Pseudorasbora parva; assembly: GCF_024679245.1. NCBI lineage: Eukaryota > Metazoa > Chordata > Actinopteri > Cypriniformes > Gobionidae > Pseudorasbora > Pseudorasbora parva. Next base: position 18,922,972 of record NC_090183.1, read on the forward strand.
ACAGGACTGTGCACCCAAGAGCTAATTTAATGATGAGAGAAACAAAATTATCGTATGGCACATAAAAAAATAAAAAATAAAAAAAAACGAGAAAAAAAAAACAACAACAACTAATAAGCCAGAATGGAGGTGCTGTTTTACACATGTAGTTACAGTTTTTTCCAAATCCTTACACACATTTTCAAAACTCTACACACAATTCCGTAAACTGCACACACAAAATGCAAAATAACTCACATCTCCTTCAAAATGTAACACTGCACTCAAAATGCCATAAACACATGTCAGAATGAAGCATTTGCTTCAAATGGCAAACACTTATTTTATAATAGTACATGTTTCGATATACCATGTAAACACTGTTGTTCTAAATCTAAAGCTCTTTCATATGCTTATATCTACATTCCAATACAATGTTCAGTGAAAGTCATCTGCTGAGAGGGGTAACAAGTACACTGTAAACCAATGCAATGTAGAAACAGAACATATTTATTAGGCAAAACATTACTGTTCAATACAGTAGCATGCAACAAAACCATAAACATATGTAAACCAAAAGTATATAGTAAAGAACACAAGTGTGTGTTGTGTTGTGTTGTGTTGTGTTGTGTTGTGTGCGTTCAACTCCCCGTACTCTGTCTGCATTGCTTGTATCCATTGTTCAAAACCTATAACTTGACCTTTGGCCTATTCTAAAGCCATGACTGGTTAGTGTTACAGTTTTTTCCAACTGCTTACACACATTTTCAAAACTGTCTCATTTTTCAAAACGCTATGCACAATTTCTAAAACTGAACACACAAAATGCAAAATGCCTCATCTCCTTCAAAATGTAATATTGCTTTCAAAATGCCTTAAACGTATATGTCAAAATGAAATATTTGGATCAAATGGGAAACACTTATTCACAATAGTACATTTTTGGATGTAAACACTGTTGTTCTAAATCGCTCTTTATTCTTTCATATGCTTGTATCTACAGTTCAATACAATGTTCTACAGTGAAAGTCATCTGCTTAGAGGGGTAACAAGTACACTGTAAACCAATGTAGAAACAGAAAATATGTATTTATTAGGAAAAACAAAACCATAAACATATGTAAACCAAAAGTAAATTCCTTAGAATACATTAAATAACACTAGTGTGTGTGTGTGTGTGTGTGTGTGTGTGTGTGTGTGTGTGTGTGTGTGTGTACTTGTCTACCTATCTAACAGGGGACCTTGGCGTCGTTACACACTCACCAACAGGGGACCTCTGAGCCAAGAGGGGACATTTTTCAAGTCCCCTGTTGGTCATGCATTAAATCATGTGAAAATGAAGTAAAAAACTAAAGAAATGCTCTGGTGATTTTTTTAAATGTTTGACCAAGTAAGGACCTACAGGTGTGTGTGTTTAAATCATGTTAAAATCAAGAAACAACACTCTGGTGAATTTTTAAAAATTTTGACCAAGAGGGGACCTAAGAGTGTGTGAGTGTTTAAGGCCATGCTCAGCAGCTCCCCTGTAGGCTGGAGCAGGAACTGTAATAGCCCTTAAACACACGTCGTTCACACACACACACACTCCTCTATTGTTTGAATGGCCTGCTGTCCTCTGACTCTAGAGCTGCTGTTTAACAGGCTGCTTACTAAAGGAACAAACATCATATAGATTATATCTCTTTACTAAATACCCTGACTAGTTTCAAACTTTGCATTACTTTAAAATTAAATACTACAGGATCCAAGAAAAAACGATTAAAAAATCTAAACAACCAGAATGTAATTAGAAATACATCTGCCATCAAAATGTGTGTGTCCTCAGTTTCTACAAATAAATATAGTAAATACCATCCATCATGGCCGTGGAGAGACCGTAAAACTTTATTAAATTATTAAGGGATCTCATTCAATGCTTTTGTAAACATTTTTTGTTTCTGTGTATATATATATAACATTTTAATGACAGTGGCCTATAATTATTGAAAAATAATGCATTATTTTATTTATATAAAAAAAAGGTACGGTAAATGGGACAAACTTTGCATCTAAAGTTCTTTTAAACAAGTGTTAACATAGACATTATTAAAAACATTTTATTTTAGCCAAGTATTTGTAAAAATAATGTGTGACTTTTAGCCCATAAAAAAGGCCCATCTTACCACCTTATACATTTATGAGCTTTTTAAACTAACCCCTTTTGATTTATTTATGTTTAACAAAATGATGCAGGTCCCCTGTTAGATAGTAAATCACGACGCCTGTGTGTTTGCTGTGACATTTCTTATCATCACAAACACACTGCAAAGATTTAGAGGTTTTACAGCAATACCTGAGTTTAAAGGGTTAAATCAAGCAGAAATAGCTCTCTAATGTATTAATTGCAGGTCATTATTGAATAGAGATTACGTTACACACACACACTGACTCAGGTCCCCTGTTAGATAGTAAATCACGACGCCTGTGTGTTTGCTGTGACATTTCTTATCATCACAAACACACTGCAAAGATTTAGAGTTTTTACAGCAATACCTGAGTTTAAAGGGTTAAATCAAGCAGAAATAGCTCTCTAATGTATTAATTGCAGGTCATTATTGAATAGTGATTACGTTACACACACACACTGACTCAGGTCCCCTGTTAGATAGTAAATCACGACGCCTGTGTGTTTGCTGTGACATTTCTTATCATCACAAACACACTGCAAAGATTTAGAGTTTTTACAGCAATACCTGAGTTTAAAGGGTTAAATCAAGCAGAAATAGCTCTCTAATGTATTAATTGCAGGTCATTATTGAATAGAGATTACGTTACACACACACACTGACTCAGGTCCCCTGTTAGATAGTAAATCACGACGCCTGTGTGTTTGCTGTGACATTTCTTATCATCACAAACACACTGCAAAGATTTAGAGTTTTTACAGCAATACCTGAGTTTAAAGGGTTAAATCAAGCAGAAATAGCTCTCTAATGTATTAATTGCAGGTCATTATTGAATAGTGATTACGTTACACACACACACTGACTCAGGTCCCCTGTTAGATAGTAAATCACGACGCCTGTGTGTTTGCTGTGACATTTCTTATCATCACAAACACACTGCAAAGATTTAGAGGTTTTACAGCAATACCTGAGTTTAAAGGGTTAAATCAAGCAGAAATAGCTCTCTAATGTATTAATTGCAGGTAATTATTGAATAGTGACTACGTTACACACACACTGACTCAGGTCCCCTGTTAGATAGTAAATCACGACGCCTGTGTGTTTGCTGTGACATTTCTTATCATCACAAACCCTCTGTAAAGATTTAGAGTTTTTACAGCAATACCTGAGTTTAAAGGGTTAAATCAAGCAGAAATAGCTCTCTAATGTATTAATTGCAGGTAATTATTGAATAGTGACTACGTTACACACACACTGACTCAGGTCCCCTGTTAGATAGTAAATCACGACGCCTGTGTGTTTGCTGTGACATTTCTTATCATCACAAACACACTGCAAAGATTTAGAGTTTTTACAGCAATACCTGAGTTTAAAGAGTTAAATCAAGCAGAGATAGCTCTCTAATGTATTAATTGCAGGTAATTATTGAATAGTGATTACGTTACACACACACTGACTCAGGTCCCCTGTTAGATAGTAAATCACGACGCCTGTGTGTTTGCTGTGACATTTCTTATCATCACAAACACACTGCAAAGATTTAGAGTTTTTACAGCAATACCTGAGTTTAAAGGGTTAAATCAAGCAGAAATAGCTCTCTAATGTATTAATTGCAGGTCATTATTGAATAGTGATTACGTTACACACACACACTGACTCAGGTCCCCTGTTAGATAGTAAATCACGACGCCTGTGTGTTTGCTGTGACATTTCTTATCATCACAAACACACTGCAAAGATTTAGAGTTTTTACAGCAATACCTGAGTTTAAAGGGTTAAATCAAGCAGAAATAGCTCTCTAATGTATTAATTGCAGGTCATTATTGAATAGAGATTACGTTACACACACACACTGACTCAGGTCCCCTGTTAGATAGTAAATCACGACGCCTGTGTGTTTGCTGTGACATTTCTTATCATCACAAACACACTGCAAAGATTTAGAGTTTTTACAGCAATACCTGAGTTTAAAGGGTTAAATCAAGCAGAAATAGCTCTCTAATGTATTAATTGCAGGTCATTATTGAATAGTGATTACGTTACACACACACACTGACTCAGGTCCCCTGTTAGATAGTAAATCACGACGCCTGTGTGTTTGCTGTGACATTTCTTATCATCACAAACACACTGCAAAGATTTAGAGGTTTTACAGCAATACCTGAGTTTAAAGGGTTAAATCAAGCAGAAATAGCTCTCTAATGTATTAATTGCAGGTAATTATTGAATAGTGACTACGTTACACACACACTGACTCAGGTCCCCTGTTAGATAGTAAATCACGACGCCTGTGTGTTTGCTGTGACATTTCTTATCATCACAAACCCTCTGTAAAGATTTAGAGTTTTTACAGCAATACCTGAGTTTAAAGGGTTAAATCAAGCAGAAATAGCTCTCTAATGTATTAATTGCAGGTAATTATTGAATAGTGACTACGTTACACACACACTGACTCAGGTCCCCTGTTAGATAGTAAATCACGACGCCTGTGTGTTTGCTGTGACATTTCTTATCATCACAAACACACTGCAAAGATTTAGAGTTTTTACAGCAATACCTGAGTTTAAAGAGTTAAATCAAGCAGAGATAGCTCTCTAATGTATTAATTGCAGGTAATTATTGAATAGTGATTACGTTACACACACACTGACTCAGGTCCCCTGTTAGATAGTAAATCACGACGCCTGTGTGTTTGCTGTGACATTTCTTATCATCACAAACACACTGTAAAGATTTAGAGTTTTTACAGCAATACCTGAGTTTAAAGGGTTAAATCAAGCAGAGATAGCTCTCTAATGTATTAATTGCAGGTAATTATTGAATAGTGATTACGTTACACACACACTGACTCAGGTCCCCTGTTAGATAGTAAATCACGACGCCTGTGTGTTTGCTGTGACATTTCTTATCATCACAAACACACTGCAAAGATTTAGAGGTTTTACAGCAATACCTGAGTTTAAAGGGTTAAATCAAGCAGAAATAGCTCTCTAATGTATTAATTGCAGGTAATTATTGAATAGTGATTACGTTACACACACACTGACTCAGGTCCCCTGTTAGATAGTAAATCACGACGCCTGTGTGTTTGCTGTGACATTTCTTATCATCACAAACACTCTGTAAAGATTTAGAGTTTTTACAGCAATACCTGAGTTTAAAGGGTTAAATCAAGCAGAAATAGCTCTCTAATGTATTAATTGCAGGTCATTATTGAATAATGAATACGTTACACACACACTCACTCAGGTCCCCTGTTAGATAGTAAATCACGACGCCTGTGTGTTTGCTGTGACATTTCTTATCATCACAAACACACTGTAAAGATTTAGAGTTTTTACAGCAATACCTGAGTTTAAAGGGTTAAATCAAGCAGAAATAGCTCTCTAATGTATTAATTGCCGGTCATTATTGAATAGTGACTACGTTACACACACACTGACTCAGGTCCCCTGTTAGATAGTAAATCACGACGCCTGTGTGTTTGCTGTGACATTTCTTATCATCACAAACACACTGTAAAGATTTAGAGTTTTTACAGCAATACCTGAGTTTAAAGGGTTAAATCAAGCAGAAATAGCTCTCTAATGTATTAATTGCAGGTCATTATTGAATAATGAATACGTTACACACACACTCACTCAGGTCCCCTGTTAGATAGTAAATCACGACGCCTGTGTGTTTGCTGTGACATTTCTTATCATCACAAAAACACTGTAAAGATTTAGAGTTTTTACAGCAATACCTGAGTTTAAAGGGTTAAATCAAGCAGAGATAGCTCTCTAATGTATTAATTGCAGGTAATTATTGAATAGTGATTACGTTACACACACACTCACTCAGGTCCCCTGTTAGATAGTAAATCACGACGCCTGTGTGTTTGCTGTGACATTTCTTATCATCACAAACACACTGCAAAGATTTAGAGTTTTTACAGCAATACCTGTGTTTAAAGGGTTAAATCAAGCAGAAATAGCTCTCTAATGTATTCATGGCAGGTCATTATTGAATAGTGATTATGTTACACACACACACTGACTCAGGTCCCCTGTTAGATAGTAAATCACGACGCCTGTGTGTTTGCTGTGACATTTCTTGTTGCCATAAACACACTGCAAAGATTTAGAGTTTTTACAGCAATACCTGAGTTTAAAGGGTTAAATCAAGCAGAAATAGCTCTCTAATGTATTAATTGCAGGTCATTATTGAATAGTGATTACGTTACACACACACACTGACTCAGGTCCCCTGTTAGATAGTAAATCACGACGCCTGTGTGTTTGCTGTGACATTTCTTATCATCACAAACACACTGCAAAGATTTAGAGGTTTTACAGCAATACCTGAGTTTAAAGGGTTAAATCAAGCAGAAATAGCTCTCTAATGTATTAATTGCAGGTCATTATTGAATAGTGATTACGTTACACACACACTCACTCAGGTCCCCTGTTAGATAGTAAATCACGACGCCTGTGTGTTTGCTGTGACATTTCTTGCTGTCATAAACACAGTGCAAAGATTTAGAGTTTTTACAGCAATACCTGAGTTTAAAGGGTTAAATCAAGCAGAAATAGCTCTCTAATGTATTAATTGCAGGTCATTATTGAATAGTGATTACGTTACACACACACACTCACTCAGGTCCCCTGTTAGATAGTAAATCACGACGCCTGTGTGTTTCTCTCCTCAACCCCCACAACCCCCCACTCACAATTTACATTTCAATAAAGGAGACTTGAAAAAACAGTTTGTGAACCACAGGCCAATAGAGCTCAAACTACCAGTGTGGCAGAACCCTTCTCAAATAAACTAGAGAAGATGCTGGGATTTGCCCTGCCAAATTAAACTAAATTACAGTTTTTACAATCGCTAGGCCACATTTCTCAATACTTTGGTCATTTTCAAAACTTGTTCTCCAAACCAATTTTCTGCTTCACAGCAGTTATTTCACATTCAAAATCCACAAAAACTAACAAAACACTTCATTCATGTCTCAAATCAAGTGCCAATGATCCACAGTTTAGCTTGCACAGACTGAAGTTGTGATCACTGTGTGAAGAGTTTTGAAAAAGTGACCAACATTTGTTTGACAAATTTGAGAGTGCCAGAGACTTTAACTAAGGAGAATATTCTGAGCACAGTGTGTGATGTTATTGAGATCTTTTATGAAACTTTTTAGAGGTGACAAAAGTAAGAGTTCCAGAGTATCTAGCTGAAGAAAAAAGTCTGAGCACAGCATGCGATACTGTTGAGATCCCTTCTGAAACTTTAGAGGAGACACATATGAGCAATCCAGTCTCTCTAGCCAAGGAGACAAATCAGAGCATAGTATGTGATGTTGTTGAGATCTCTTATGAAACTTTAGTGGAGATAAACATGAGAGAATGTCATTTTTTGTCTCAGGATAAACATGTGAGAAGCAGGAGACTTAGCCTTATGTCTCAATTTGATGTTCACTTGATCTCATTTCTGTCTAGGAGAAAGATGTGAGTTGAGAAGGAGATCTCAGGTTTGATTTTCCTTTCCTCTAGGTTGGCCTTTGGCTCACAAACTGGGTTTTTAGGGCCCTATAAAATCCGTTTTATTTTTTCCCAAATTCCGTTTTTTCCGTTTAAATTTTTGCAAATTCCGTTTTTTCCGTTTTTATTTTTGCAGATTCCTTTTTTTCCGTTAAAATGTTTGGTAATTCAGTTTTTTTACCCTTTACTGTAATTTTGGTGAAAAAAGAGTTTGCTTTTAATGTTAATATAATACAACATAAAACAAAAAATAGGAATGACCTTAAATTTATCGAGGTAACAAACATCACATTTACTTTTTAGGACAAATATGATATTTGACATAACACTGCACTTCAAATACTTCAAATATTAATGGTTATTAGCTTTAAACTTTCCGGTAAAATAAATTATAATAGTTTATATAAGTTAAAATGAAAGTGCTCCATTAGCTTTTTCTTTCAAGTAATTTTTTTTTAAAAAGAACTAAAAAAAAAAAAAAATCATAAGAATCATCTTTTACAGTACTCTTAAGTACTCTTAAGTAAAACATTTAAATTTGAAAATTAACATTAAAAAAAAACATTGCACCATGAAATCATGTAGTGAATTGTTCTGTGTGTTTAACAATCACCATAATGATATCCAGAGCTGTGAAAAATAAAAATACAAATACGAAAACACAACACTGCCAGAAGTTTTTTCCCCAACTTCAAAGGCCCCTTTAAATGATTAAAACTAGATGCTTGTCTTAACTTTAAGGTTACTTATCATGTAAACTAGCCATATACAGCATGTTAAATGCATGTTTGGAACAGAGGGGAAAACGGTCGCATTTGCAGCAGATATGCATTGCTGCCTAATGTGCCCATTATAAATCAAAGCACGAGATGACAGGGGTCGAGCAGAACACCGGAAAATCTGACAGAATGGACAATATTTGTCTGTCTGTGCAATACACGAGCGCGGCTCACACTCTCCATACGCAAAGCTTCTGCGCCGCCTGCGCGTGCAGTGTGAAACCGCCGTTAGCGTCGAGTTTCTTAACTTTTTCGCTGCCGAAAGCAGAGCCGTGGAGACCAACTTCGCCATACTTTCATTGTTGTGAAGGGCGAGCTGAAATGACGGGAGGGGTTGTGTCGCGAAGATTTGCTTCCCCCGGTCTGCACTTTCCTCAGACATACGTTCTCCACCCACACGACACAGAATTTCATTACAAATATGTAAAATTCCGGGGAAATCTGCGTTAACACCAGATTCCGCGTTTATATGCAGATTCCGCGTTAATATGCCAATTCCGCGATTCCGTCCGTGATTCCGTGATCGCGGAAATTATAGGGCCCTCGGTTTTCAAGTCTTCCCTTATTTATTATTATTAAAATGTAAATTGTGTGGGGGGTTGTGTGGATCTACTGTGTTTGTGGGCACAGTTTACAGCAGTTAGTTCACCTACAAATGAAAATTAGCCCATGATTTACTCACCCTCAAGTCATCCCAAGTGTATATGATATTCTTTTTTCAAATGAATAAAATCTGAGTTATTTAAATTTATATTAAAAAAGTCCTGGCTCTTCCCAGCTTTAAAATGCCAGTGCCTTGTCGGTCCATAAAAGTGCATCTAACCATCATATAACTGATCCACACAGTAACTGGTCCATAGACTAAAATACTAGCTTTCGGTTTTCAGTGCCACACGAATCACATTGCGCTTAAAGGACAACTCCGGTGAGAAATGACCCTAGGGGTAATTAACAGATGGTTATCGAGTAGATCGTTCTCTGGGATGCGGTTTCATGAAAATCGAATTTAAAGAGTTTTATCTCTAAACACAGATTAGCTTATAATGTTTGTCTATGGGACATGGAATAAGTGAAATTAAATCGCTAGTTAATACCACTAACAAGGCTCAAAATAACCTCACACTAACAAGGCAGCATAATGAGGATCCCTACATGCAAACCGAAGCATTGAGAACTTGTTAGAGTACAAACGGTTTAATAAGAAGATACTTTCTAAAGACAGTACATTACACGTTTACAGACTGCAGCCATCTTGGAAAACAGTCTCGACTAGTCGAGCCACGAACGTTGTGCTAAGTGAGCTGGTCGATAGGAATTAAGTTTGTGAAATCTAATTACATGGAGTTTTTTTCTTTCTCTCTCTACTGCGTTCAGTGCTTTCTTCCGGAAACAATGGCCCATATGAGATTCCAAGTCACAGTTCATCACTTAGCACAGCGTTCGTCACTCAAATCTGTTTTTAGAGATAAAACTCTTTACACTTGATTTCCATGAAAACGCATCCCAGAGAACGATCTACTCGGTAACCATCTGTTAATTACCCCGAGGGTAATTTCTCACCGGAGTTGTCCTTTAAAGAGTAACCCTTCTTTACCCATGAATCCTTGACGTATGTGCACTGACAAACACTGAAGAGAGAAGATAGAGCTAAACAAAACTTAGCGTCAGGGGTTACTCTTTTCATAATAACACTAAAACACAATTTCTTTCAATAAAAATAGTTTGTTTAGTCTATAAAGTTTAAAATATGGACATTGTTCTTACACAAACGTGCCACTTTGCTTCAGAAGGCTCTTCATTACTCACATGCTATATGCATAAACATCTGAAGCACACGCCCCAAAAGCTGTATCTCTGACAGTCCACGAATGCTAAACTAAAATGCTAAAATTAATACAAAATTATTTTTAAAAAAATAGGAAGTATCCCAGTAAACATAGTTGCTTATGTCATAGTAGGTTCAGTTAAGTGAACATACACTTTGAGAAAAAGTAACTTTAAAATTATTAACTTATTATATATATATATATATATATATATATATATATATATATATATATATATATATATATATATATATATATATATATATATATATATATATATATATATATATATATATATATTTTTTTTTTTTTTTACAGTGAGGACAATACAGTGTTATATTACAACTACTGACAGACCGTCCTGAAAAGCACTGTTTATTTCATGTGTATCATATCTTTTGTATTTATTTGTGCTTTCACTTGTAATGTGTTTGGGCTAGTGGTTTAGATGTGCTCTTGAAATTGGAATAGAGAATAGTGTGTGTGTTGAGTTTGCTGCTCAACCCCCCACCAGTAATTTACATTTCAATGCATGAAGACTCTCACAGGTGAGACACAGAACCTCACTACTGTTACCTGTGTCCTAGACCAAATACACTGCCAAAAATAAATTGAAATTATATGATGAAATGAAATTACAATCGCTAGGACATATTTCCCAATATTTAGGAGAACTGAGTGAGGAGTTTATAAATTTGCTAACCAACTTTCAGCTTCACAGCAGTTAATTTTACTTTTACAAATCAACTCATTCTTCCAGAGCACGGCACAGGTTTACATCAACACTAACATCAGGAACATTATACAATTAAAATGTCTTTACAAAACTAGAATGACACTCTCTACTGCTCATAATTCACTGCATGCTTACATTACAGTACAACATTATTCCTAAGTTTCCTCTTTTGAATGGATGGTAATGGACTAACACTTCTGTTGGTGTTCAGTTTCATCAAAGTTGCTTTGATAGTGTTTGATTTTTTTAGCAGGATAAATTGCATTACAGTATTACGGTATACATGTTGTAAATTGCTGTCTCATTCAGTTTTGTATTATGTTATTGTTTTGTCCATAAGTTTAACACTTTTGAAAACAGCATGTAAGGATGTGCAAATTGGCCTGTGTAGAACAAAGATTTGATTGTGTTTGTGTCAAAGTGAGAAAAGATTTCAGGTAAATTGAAAGATGTTGCCATTGAATGCATTTTTTGCTAAAGCAATGTTGATCCACAGTTAAGCTGTGATATAACATTTTCTTTTATAAAACATTTCTCAATAATAAAGTCACTTTTTCAACTCTTCACACAGTGATCACAACTTCAGTCTGAGCAAGCTAAACTGTGGATCATTGGCACTTGATTCGAGACATGAATTAAGTGTTTTGTTGGTTTTTGTGGATTTTGAATGTGAAATAACTGATGTGGAGCAGAAAGTTGGTTTGGAGAACTGTGTGAAGGATTTTGAAAATGACCAAAGTATTGAGAAATGTGGCCTAGCGATTGTAAAAAATGTAATTTAGTTTAATTTTGCAGGGCAAATCCCAGCATCTTCTCTAGTTTATTTGAGAAGGGTTCTGCCACACTGGTAGTTTGAGCTCTATTGGCCTGTGGTTCACAAACTGGTTTTTCAAGTCTTCCCTTATTGAAATGTAAATTGTGAGTGGGGGGTTGAGGGGGTTGAGGAGAGAAACACACAGGCGTCGTGATTTACTATCTAACAGGGGACCTGAGTGAGTGTGTGTGTGTAACGTAATCACTATTCAATAATGACCTGCAATTAATACATTAGAGAGCTATTTCTGCTTGATTTAACCCTTTAAACTCAGGTATTGCTGTAAAAACTCTAAATCTTTACAGTGTGTTTGTGATGATAAGAAATGTCACAGCAAACACACAGGCGTCGTGATTTACTATCTAACAGGGGACCTGAGTCAGTGTGTGTAACGTAATCACTATTCAATAATGACCTGCAATTAATACATTAGAGAGCTATTTCTGCTTGATTTAACCCTTTAAACTCAGGTATTGCTGTAAAAACTCTAAATCTTTGCAGTGTGTTTGTGATGATAAGAAATGTCACAGCAAACACACAGGCGTCGTGATTTACTATCTAACAGGGGACCTGAGTGAGTGTGTGTGTAACGTAATCACTATTCAATAATTACCTGCAATTAATAAATTAGAGAGCTATTTCTAATTGATTTAACCCTTTAAACTCAGGTATTGCTGTAAAAAAACTAAATCTTTGCAGTGTGTTTGTGATTATAAGAAATGTCACAGCAAACACACAGGCGTCGTGATTTACTATATAAAAGGGGACCTGAGTCAGTGTGTGTGTAACGTAATCACTATTCAATAATGACATGCATTTAATACATTAGAGAGCTATTTCTGCTTGATTTAACCCTTTAAACTCAGTTATTGCTGTAAAAACTCTAAATCTTTACAGTGTGTTTGTGATGATAAGAAATGTCAAAGCAAACACACAGGTGTCGTGATTTACTATCTAACAGGGGACCTGAGTGAGTGTGTGTGTAACGTAATCACTATTCAATAATGACCTGCAATTAATACATTAGAGAGCTATTTCTAATTGATTTAACCCTTTAAACTCAGGTATTGCTGTAAAAAATCTAAATCTTTGCAGTGTGTTTGTGATTATAAGAAATGTCACAGCAAACACAGAGGCGTCGTGATTTACTATCTAACAGGGGACCTGAGTCAGTGTGTGTGTGTAACATAATCACTATTCAATAATGGCCTGCAATTAATACATTAGAGAGCTATTTCTGCTTGATTTAACCCTTTAAACTCAGGTATTGCTGTAAAAACTCTAAATCTTTACAGTGTGTTTGTGATTATAAGAAATGTCACAGCAAACACACAGGCGTCGTGATTTACTATCTAACAGGGGACCTGAGTCAGTGTGTGTGTAACATAATCACTATTCAATAATGACCTGAAATTAATACATTAGAGAGCTATTTCTGCTTGATTTAACCCTTTAAACTCAGTTATTGCTGTAAAAACTCTAAATCTTTACAGTGTGTTTGTGATGATAAGAAATGTCACAGCAAACACACAGGCGTCGTGATTTACTATCTAACAGGGGACCTGAGTGAGTGTGTGTGTGTAACGTAATCACTATTCAATAATTACATGTAATATTCAATAATGTAAATACATTGGTGTACCTGACAATAATCTTAAATGAGAGATGTGGACTGATCATATACTGTAATTATGAAGACACAACAGAGAATGAATTTCTTAAAGAAATGACTTTTCTGTAATGTATTAGGTGTTATGTCTAAGGTATATTGTGTGTGTGTGTTTGTGTGTGTGTGTGTGTGCCTATTGTGATACCAGATGCCTGAGTAAACAAGTTAACTTATTTTAATGTGTTGACTAACATACTAAAGCACAAGAAGACTTGTGGACTAACTAAGTGTAGTGTGTTACTTGATGTTACATCTTGTAACTTTATTGCGACTGTGTAATAAATATATTTAAAAATAAGCTTCAAAATAAATTAAAGTATTAAAGTATATTTTAGGTTACAAATAAATACTTCTCAGTACATTCAAAAGAACACAGTTATTATAAAAAGACATATTATTACTTGACACATTATATAGTCTGTACGAAGCTTAACTGCATTTATGTTATTTATTTGTAAAGACATGTAATGGTGGAGATGGCATATATGCCAAATGCGCATATATATATATATATATATATATATATATATATATATATATATATATATATATATATATATATATATATATATATATATATATATATATATATATATATATATATATATATATAAAATGAAGACAGACTTGACTGCCAGCTCACTTCACATTCACACACAGCTCCACTGCAGATTAATGGAGGTCCCCTGTTGGATAGGTAGACATCGGTCACACACAAACACACACAGCTCCATTAGAGTCTATGGAGGTCCCCTGTTGGATAGGTAGACATCGTTCAGGTCCCCTCTTGGCATATTTTTAAAAAAATAAAAAAATGCTTATTTGAAATTATATTATGAATAAGGACCTTAAAAGAAAATTTTGTATGTGATTTTTGTTTCTTCAAAATGACTAGAAACACAGGTCCCCTCTTGGATAGTGTAGAGTGATAGTCCCCTCTTGGTAATATAGACGTGTATGTGTGTGTGTGTGTGTGTGTGTGTGTGTGTACAATGTAATATAAACCTGAGATCACCTACATTGTGGGGACCAGCAAGCAGTCCCCATAATGTAAATAGATTTATAAAAATACTAAAAAAAAAAAATGTTTTTGGAAAAAGTAAAAATGCTGAATATTTCCTGTAATGGGTAGGCTTAGGGGTAGTGGCAGTGTAGGGGTTAGAATATACAGTTTATACAGTAGAAAAAAAAACATTACGCCTATGGAAAGTCCCCATAAAACATGGAAACACAATGTGTGTGTGTCTGTGTCCTTGTGTCCGTGTGTGTCTGTGTGTGTTTGCACACATGAGGAGTTTGTGTGAGGCACTGATGAATTAGTGTAGCATTTTAGGCTTTAGGGTTTTTTCTCTGACTCTTAGGAAGCACTGGAAACCCCCCCTTCTTCTCTTTCTGTCTCTCTTGGAGAAGGATTAGGACGTGAATAATTCAGTGTCAATGTTTAATCCGTGTAAAAGGTAAGCAGGTAATTAAAAGCTCAGCTGAGGCAGCAGCACAGGGCAAAGCTAAACCCAAGACCACTCAGCCTCCGCTCCACAGGGGGGTAAACAGGAACAGTGGCCCCAGGATAATTACACAGACTCACAGAAGCAGGGTGAGCCAAGCAATTCCAGAGTGGTCAGAGAGGTTAAAGAATGAATGTGTGACATTCTTTCTCTTTCTAAATGGGAGGCTAAGCTTTGCAGCTTTTGAAGAGGGTGATGTTCATTGAGAATGCTAATTACCTCCCACAGATTATCAGACACAGCTCTACAACACCTTGAGTATTTGGTGCTTCATTAATGTAGTATGAAGTGTCAAAAGCACTTGTAAGGATGATGAAAACATGAAACGCTGTATTCTCATGGAGTTGTGGGTGAAAAGTGTGCAGAATGAAGCATGAAGCAACAGCAAACTAAATGTTGTATGTATCAACAGTCAGTGTTTGAATTATGAGGGTGCCAAAAACCCTTAGTTCCAGTGATCTAACAAAAAACACTTTAATAACAGTTTTCTTGCTTCATAATGCACTAAAACCAATTATATTAACCCCAAATTAAACACAGTGGCAGTGTCACAGTTGGAGGTCTGCTCATGTGTTCTTCTAGTTTAGTTTGTAAATTGTTCAGTTCATGTCTGATTGTATTATCCCTGTCACCAGCCCACCGAAGATTGCTTTGTAAATAATCTTCCTCATCAGTTCCATCTCCTCCACGTCCCAGATAGCCTAGATGAACTCGATGTTGCAACAAAAAATATTGGCTCCCTTTTCCAGCACTTTAGACACAGTTACTCCTCTGCACTTAAAGATTAAATAAACAGAGTGTCTATTCACACTAAGTGCAAATAGCATGCTTTGTTGGCAAGTGCTAGTTGCACTAGCTCGGCCTAACAATGCCTTGCTGTGCCAAACATAATTTTTTATTTTATTTTTAAACGGCCACAGTTAGACATCCTCAGTGGGGCAATCAGCAAAGCGTATGCACTGCAAATAGGTCACTGTTTTGTCGCAATAAACGCAGCTTCCAATCCGCCTTTTGCAAAGCTTGCGCTTCTTGGAAATAAATGGTAACACTTTAGAATACTGTTTCTTACTTAATGCATAACTAATAAAGAGTTACTGCAGTACTAATGAATAATTCTTCATTAACACTCAAGGCACTAATATTAACTACTAAGGAATGCGTGTTAACTAATCGATATGTAATAGCATTTTTTAATTGTGTTAAGTATCAATTAGTTAATCAGTAACTATTCAATTCACTCATGCCTCCTTAAGAACTACTAATTCAGCTTCACAAGGAATAACTATTAAGTAACAACTAATTAACAGTGATGCACAGTATCAGATCGAGGCCCTTTCTTCTTCTTTAGTACTGTTAGATAAATGTACTACTGTTATGTGTACTATATGTAAATATTCATTTACATTCACTCGCAAATGTGCCGATTAATGTGTGTGTGTGTCTGTGTGTGTCCCCACGCTATAATGTTGCAGTTCTTGCAGCATTAAATCAGAGAAAAACAATTCTAGTGAAAGAGTACACAGAGATTCATGAGTGCACATGCAGAGTGCACAAAATGTGAGCGCACACGCAATTTCTGTGAGTCCAGTTTTGTGTGAGAGAATGGATTGAGATTCCACTTGTAAGCAGAGATTCGTTGCTTGTAAACGTCTCGGTTACGTATGTAACCCTAGTTCCCTGAGGGAACGAGACGCTGCGTCGAAACGCTGTGAG
The DNA here is from genome assembly GCF_024679245.1 of Pseudorasbora parva. Taxonomy (NCBI): domain Eukaryota; kingdom Metazoa; phylum Chordata; class Actinopteri; order Cypriniformes; family Gobionidae; genus Pseudorasbora; species Pseudorasbora parva. The sequence goes on from NC_090183.1 coordinate 18,939,677, forward strand.
AACGCCTCTGTGTTAATACGTCGTGAAGCGCCTGTAGAACCATTCCATCGGAAAAAAGATCGATCGTCGGCGTGATGACGTCATCGACCGGAAGCTATAAAGCGTCCGTGAAAACAAACAGGAACTAACTTCTGATAAAGCCTGAAGTAAGTGATCACGGACACGCCGGGAGTATGGCAGAGCGACGCAGCGTCTCGTTCCCTCAGGGAACTAGGGTTACATACGTAACCGAGACGTTCCCTTTCGGGGAACTCGAGCTGCGTCGAAACGCTGTGAGAACGCTTATACCCACATCGCCATAGGAACAAGTGTCTCGTATGTGTGAAGCCGAAGCGCACACGGTTACGAGAGAACCTGCGCCCCAACAGTAGATGCAAGGTCTAGTTCGTAGAACCTGACAAAAGTTAGCGGAGACGACCAACCCGCCCGCATTGCAAATATCATGGAGGGAACCCCCCGACAAAAGTGCTTTCGAAGCAGCCATACCCCTGGTAGAATGCGCCCGGACAGCCAGAGGAGACGGCTGCCCGGCCGCCTCGTAAGCAAGTGAGATGGCCTCGACCACCCACTTGCTCATCTTCTGCTTGGATACTGGGGCCCCCTTCTTAGGGGGTCCGAAACAGACAAATAACTGATCAGATTTTCTCCACAGGGCAGCTCTGTGGACATATGTATCCAATCCAATGCCCTCACAGGGCACAGCAGATTTAATCTTTCCTGGTCTGACGTCGTGAACGGAGGAGGACAGAAGGCTTGGAGAGTAATGGGGCCCCGTGGGCTCGTAGGAACCTTGGGGACATAACCCGGCCTGGGATGTAGAAAGGCTTTCACCATCCCGGCGCAAACTCTAAACATCAGGGCCCTACTGACAGGGACTGAATATCTCCTATTCTTTTGAGAGACGATATGGCCAAAAGAAAGATGGTTTTCAGAGTGAGGAACTTGTCCGAAACCTCCTCTAAGGGTTCGAACGGCGGCCCAGACAAGCCCCTCAAGACAATGGCCAAGTCCCATGCTGGGACCCTCGAGTGCATAGCCGGCCTCAACCTTAAAGTACCACGGAGGAAGCGTGTAATCAGAGGGTGTCTTCCCAAAGACACTCCACCCAAAGGGACGTGGAAGGCACCCAAGGCCGCCACGTACACCTTTATTGTGGAGGGGGTCAACCCTGCCGAGAACCTTGCCTGCAGGAACTCCAGCACTGTACCAACCGGGCAGTTAACTGGGTCCCACTGACGTTCTCTGCACCATGCTGAGAAAAGTTTCCATTTCAGAGCGTACAGCTTCCTCATGGATGGAGCTCTGGAGTGAAGGATGGTCTCTACGACCTCGGCCGAGAGACCTTCCTCTATGAGCCTAGCCCCCTCAGAGGCCAGGCCCATAGTTTCCACATCTCCGGGTGTGGGTGCAGGAATCTCCCGCCCGCCTGAGAGAGTAGATCCCTCCTGGTCGGAATCTCCATCGGAGAGCCTTCCAGGAGAGATATCAGGTCTGAAAACCACACTCTGGTCGGCCAGTACGTAGCCACTAGAAGTACCTGGGCCCCGTCCCGGCGTACCCTCTCCAGAACTCCTGGAAGCAAGACAATCGGGGGGAAGGCGTACAGGGGTAGCCTCGGCCACTCCTGTACCATGGCATCCAACCCCAGCGGGGCTGGATGGGTCAGAGAAAACCACTGCGGGCAGTGGGAATTCTCCGCCGAAGCAAATAGGTCTATTTCTGCTTTCCCATAAACCTTCCATAGGAGCTCCACCACCTCTGGGTGGAGTCTCCATTCCCCGGGCCTCGGCCCCTGCCTCGACAGGCTGTCTGCTTCCTGATTCAGGACCCCCGGGATATATACTGCCCTGATTGACAGCAATTTCCCTTGGGCCCAAAGGAGGATCCGATGTGCCAATTTGTCCAGTGGACGGGACCTCAGACCCCCCTGGTGATTTATATAGGCGACCACTGATGTGTTGTCTGACCTGACCAGCACATGGTGGCCCCTGAGGTCGGGCAGGAACTGTTTCAATGCAAGAAACACTGCGAGCATCTCTAGCCGATTTATGTGCCAGTGCCGCTAATGTTCCTGCCATAGACCCTGGGATGAGCGACCACTCATGGTCGCCCCCCAGCCCGTGAGAGAGGCATCTGTCGTTAGCGTTACGCGACGAACATGAGCCCCTAACATGGGACCCTGAGATAGAAACCCCGGGTTTTTCCACATGACCAGAGCACGTAGGCATCGCCGCGTGACTGTGATCGTGCGGAGCGGATTTTCCCTCGGGGAGAATCCCTTTGTTTTGAGCCACCACTGCAGTGGCCTCATGTACGACTTCGCCAGTCGGAGATCACCAAAATTAACATTAAAGAGGTGTGTAAACTCGCAAGTACGATGTCAAAAGCCGTAGTTTTCTCTGGTCCTCTCCCTGCGAAAAGGAGTGATGAAATAGTTAGCAGATTATCATCACTCAATGGCTGGTTGTCTAAGTGGTGTCTGCAAAATAACATAGGGTTCATAGACAATTGGAAAAGTTTTTGGGGCAGACCTGACCTGTTGAAGATAGACGGCATTCATCCCTCCTGGGCTGGTGCTGCTCTTCTCTCTAGTAATTTGGCACATAGTCTTAGAGCTAAACCTTGACTCACTGGGGCCCAGGTCAGGAAGCAGACAAACTGGCTAAACCAACCGTCTGCTAGCTGTCTCACGTCACCAAAATCAGCTAAATCCCAGCACATAGAGACTCTTTCACCTAGATATTATCATATAGAGACTGTGTCTGTTCCCCGAATTAGTAAATACAAAAAACCATCAAAACCATCCAACAGTAAAAATTTAATTGATGTCCAACAAATAAACAACAGATATAATACGGATGAACAATTGATAAAGCTCGGGTTGCTGAATATTCGATCCCTTTCGCCAAAAACGCTTGTTGTCAATGATATGATTATAGATCATAACTTAGATGTGCTGTGCTTGACAGAAACCTGGCTAAAACCTGACGATTACATTACTTTAAATGAGTGCACCCCCCGAGATTATTGTTATAAACATGAGCCACGTCTGAAAGGTAAAGGGGGAGGTGTTGCTATAATTTATAATAATATTTTCAGTATTACTCAGAAGTCTAGTTTCAAATATAATTCCTTTGAAGTTTTGGTGCTTTATGTAACGTTGTGTAGTGTAAATGATAAATCCCGTCTGACATTTGTGTTGGCTACTGTATACAGGCCACCAGGGCACAATACAGACTTTATCAAAGAATTTGCTGGTTTTGTATCGGAGTTAGTATTAGCTGTAGATAAAGTACTAATTGTTGGGGATTTTAATATCCACGTAGACAATGAAAAAGACGCATTGGGATTGGCATTTAGAGACATTCTAAACTCTATTGGAGTTAGATAACACGTATCGGGACCCACTCATCGCCTTAATCATACTTTAGATCTAATAATGTCACATGGAATAAATGTTGATACTGTTAAAATTCTGCAGCAGAGCGATGACATCTCAGATCATTACCTAATATCATGTACACTTAATTTACCTAAGGCTGCAAAGCCATCCCCTCGCTTCAAATATGGCAGGACGATAACCGCTGCGACTAAAGATTGCTTTGTACATAATCTTCCTCATCAGTTCCATCTCCTCAGCATTACAGATAGCCAAGAGAACCTTGATGCTGCAACAGAAACTATTGACTCTCTCTTTACTAGCACTTTAGACATAGTTGCTCCCCGGCGCTTAAAGAAGATTAAAGCAAATAATCCAACGCCGTGGTACAATTAGCACACTCGGGCCCTTAAAACAGCAGCCAGAAAAATGGAGCGCAGCTGGAAGAAAACAAAACTGGAGGTTTTTCGCAATTTGTGGAAAGAGAGCATGATTGCATACAGAAAGGCCATAAAAACTGCTAGATCTTCTTATTTCTCAACTCTTTTAGAAGAAAACAAACACAACCCTAAGTATTTATTCGATACAGTAGCTAAAAATAAAGCTTCAGCTTCAGATGTTTGTAAACAACACAGCAGTAATGACTTTATGAACTTCTTTACTAGTAAGATTGATAATATTAGGAATAAAATTATAACCATGCAGCCGTCTATTACAATATCACTTCAGACAGAGCGCTGTAGTGTCACTGAGGAAAAATTACACTCATTCACTACTATAGGAGGAGAAGAATTGGCTAAACTTGTAAAATCATCAAAATCAACAACATGTATGCTTGACCCTATACCGACTAGGCTATTAAAAGAGATACTTCCAGAGGTCATAGATCCTCTGCTTAATATCATTAATTCATCTTTGACATTAGGATATGTACCGAAAACTTTTAAGTTGGCTATAATTAAACCACTTATTAAAAAAACGCAACTTGATCCTAAAGAATTAGTCAATTACAGGCCAATCTCGAATCTACCGTTTCTATCAAAAATACTAGAAAATGCTGTGTCTTCAGAATTATGTTCCTTTTTAGAAAGAAATGGTATATGTGAGGATTTCCAGTCAGGATTTAGACCGTATCATAGCACTGAGACTGCTCTAATTAGAGTTACAAATGATTTACTCTTATCATCTGATCGTGGTTGTATCTCTCTATTAGTGTTACTCGATCTTAGCGCTGCATTTGATACTATCGATCACAATATTCTTCTGAATAGAATCGAAAATTATGTTGGCGTTAGTGGAACTGCTTTGGCATGGTTTAAATCATACTTATCTGACCGTTATCAGTTTGTAGCAGTAAATGAAGAGATGTCACACCAATCACAAGTTCAGTATGGAGTACCGCAAGGCTCAGTGTTAGGACCGTTGCTTTTCACCCTGTATATGCTACCACTGGGAGATATCATTAGGAAACATGGCGTTAGTTTTCATTGTTATGCTGACGATACTCAGCTCTATATTTCCTTACGCCCTGACGAAACCTACCAATTCACAAGATTAACGGAATGCATAGCTGTTATAAAAAATTGGATGAATAGTAATTTCCTGCAACTTAATTCAGATAAAACTGAATTTTTAATTATTGGACAGAAAAGTTCCACAAGTAGTAACCGAGAATACTGTCTAACACTTGATGACTGCTCTGTCAAGCCCTCGTCGTCAGTGAGGAACCTGGGTGTGCTCTTTGATACCAATCTTTCATTTGAAAGCCACGTTTCTAGCATCTGTAAAACCGCATTTTATCATCTTAAAAATATATCTAAATTACGGCACATGGTTTCAATGCAAAATGCTGAACAGTTAGTACATGCGTTCATGAGCTCAAGGCTAGATTATTGTAATGCTCTACTGGGTGGTTGCCCTGCTCGCTTAATAAACAAACTCCAGCTAGTCCAAAATGCAGCAGCTAGAGTTCTTACTAGAACCAGGAAGTATGATCATATTAGTCCACTTCTGTCAACATTGCACTGGCTCCCTATTAAACATCGCATACATTTTAAAATCTTGCTTATTACTTACAAAGCACTAAATAGTTTAGCTCCCCGGTACTTAAGCGAGCTCTTAACGCATTATACTCCATCACGTCTATTGCGGTCTCAAAACTCTGGCCAGTTGATAATACCTAGAATATCTAAATCAACTGCAGGCGGTCGATCCTTTTCCTATTTAGCTCCTAAACTGTGGAATAGTCTTCCTAGCATTGTTCGGGAAGCAGACACACTCTGTCAGTTTAAATCTAGACTAAAAACACATCTCTTTACTATGGCATACACATAGAACATTTTTAACTTTTTATTATTCAATTCAATTGACTGATTGTTAGGCTGCATTAACTAGGTCAGCCGGAACCGGGAACACTTCCCATAACACCTGATGTACTCGTTACATCATAAAAAGAGTGGCATCTACGCTAATGTTGTCTCTCTGTTTATCCCGAGGTTTATCCCGGATCTGGGCCCTGTCCGGATCGGATGGTGGACCTGCCTGGACATGACCAGCTCATCCTGGAGTGTCTGCTGAGCCATGTCAAATGGTGTCTCCTCCGAATTTGCCTCACTGGCACAACATGCTCAAAACCCGTCTTCGGCGCAATAATTCCGATCTTTCATGTATTCATACTCTTGTGTAATCGACGCACCATCCCATCATTTATTTCCAAATAAATCTGTCTCTTCCGTTATACCCTGAAATTTTGAATATTCCAATCTAATATGATTTCTGACCTGTAAGGTTGCCAGAATAATAATCTTACACGGTGTGTTAATAGGCCAGAGGAGAACTGGCACCCCGACTGAGTCTGGTTTCTCCCAAGGTTTATTTTTCTCCATCATGCCCTGATGGAGTTTTGGTTCCTTGCCACTGTCGCCTTTGGCTTGGCTTGCTCAGTTGGGGACACTAAAAATATGATTAAAGTTATTCAACTTATTATACAAATAAAATGTATGAATTAGGTCTTATTTAATTCTATAAACTTAAATACTGATCTGCCAACATTGTTGCTATATGATAAATTACACTAAAGTGATAACATTACTGTTTTCTCCAGTACGACTGTACAGCCAAATCTAATTTTGTCGCAATATTATCCTGTTTGATACTGTGAAGCTGTTTTGACACAATCGTGATTGTAAAAGCGCTATATAAATAAAGTTGATTGATTGATTGATTGATGTACAGTAGGCCAAGAGGTATAACGTTGGACGCTGCTGCCATGAGACCTAACAGTTTCTGGAACTGTTTCACAGTGACGGCCCGGCCTAGCTTCTGTTCTTTGACTGCTGCCAGGATCGATGCTATGCGTGTTGGCGATAATTGCGCCCGCATTATTACCGAATCCCAGTTCACGCCTAGAAAAGTGGTTCTCTGAGCCGGAGAAAGCACACTCTTCTTGGCGTTCAGCCTCAACCCCAACTTCGACATATGCGCGAGAACAGCATCTCGATGCTGAACCGCCATCTGTTCTGTATTCGCTAGAATCAGCCAGTCGTCGATATAATTCAGTATGCGGATGCCCTGCAGACGCAACGGCGCCAGAGCTGCATCCACACACTTGGTGAATGTGCGGGGTGACAGTGCTAGACCGAAAGGAAGTACTCGATATTGGTATGCCTCTCCCCCGAAGGCAAACCTGAGGAACTTCCTGTGATGTGGAAGGATGGAGACATGAAAATACGCATCTTTGAGGTCTATGGTGACAAACCAATCCTCTAGTTTGATCTGCGACACAATCTGTCTGAGTGTGAGCATCTTGAACTTGAGCTTGGCCACCGAGCGATTTAATAGACGCAGATCTAATATCGGGCGTAAGCCCCCATCCTTCTTCGGCACGATGAAGTAACGGCTGTAAAACCCAGACTCCCTGCTGGGAGGGGGAACCCTCTCTATAGCCCCTTTTTGCAGGAGTGTCTGTACTTCCTGTGCCATTACCAGAGCCTGCTCCGGGCCCACCTCTGTAGGTAGGACACCACTGAAAGGAGGTGGTCGACTTTTGAATTGAATGGCGTACCCCCTTTCGATTATCTGCAGGACCCAACGAGATATATTTGATAGACGTTTCCACTCGTCTAGAAAATCTACTAAGGGAACCAGCCTCTCGAGGCTGGCCTCTGGTGTACTTTGAGCAACAAGCACAGTGCCCTGAAGCGGCGGACCGGCAGGGAACGACTGACTTGACTGCTCGGGGGCCCCCCGAGGGGGGCGCGGACCACCCTCGGGTGGCCCGCGGAGACCTACTGCGCCCCGGCATTGCGGCGGGGTTGGCAGCGCGGCCCCCAGAGGGTGCTGCAGGGAAACGGGTACCGTTGGCAGGGGTAAACACCGTTTCCCTACGGGGGGAACCACCCTCAGCGTCCTGACGCTTCTGGCGTCAGGAACGCTTCGACGAGGCCTTCTTGGCGATCAGGACTGTCCTCAGATCAGCCCTGCCCCTCGAATGCCTCGTCTGAGAGCGCCGCCCCTCGTCCCCGCGCTGAGGGGGAGTTCGGGTGGCGACGCTCTGCTTTTGTTGAGCCCTGTGTGAGGAGCTCGTACTCGGTTTGGACTGCTTGGTGTCAGCAGCAGCCCCAGGGACCTGGACCCGGAGAGGGAGAAACTGCTTTAGCGCCGCAGCTTGCTTTTTCGACTCCTGGAATCTCTCGGTGACAGTATGGACTGCGTCACCGAAGAGGCCACCAGGAGAAAGCGGCGCGTCAAGCAGAAAGCTTTTCTCCCTCTCTTTGATGTCTGTGGGGTTGAGCCAAAGGTGCCTCTCCGTGGCCACCAGGGCTGCCATAGAGCGGCCAACACATCTGGCCATCTCCTTGGTGGTCCGGAGAGCTAAATCAGCAGATGTCCTGAGCTCAGTGACAATATCTCCCCCCACAGCATCACTATTATCCAGGTCCCTCAGCAGGTCAGCCTGATACGCCTGCACGATCGCCATCTTGTGCAGGCATGCGGCGGCTTGACCCGCTGCCGAGTACGCTTTGCCCACCAGTGCCGACGTGGTCTTTAATGGTCTGGTGGGCAAAGTCGGGGCCTTAAGGGACGATGCCGAGGAAGGCGAGAGATGGCTCGCAAGCGTCTCTTCTACCTTTGGCATCGCCCCATAACCATATTGTCTCAGCCCGGCGATGTTGCTGTAGACCGAAGTCTGCGGGCTGAAAACTCTATATGATGCCGGTCTCCTCCATGATCTTGCCACCTCGGTGTGCAAGTCATGGAAGAACGGCAGGCCCCGTCGCTTAGGCTCTGAAACGCGAGACGGCAGGAATCTTTCGTCTAATTTGCTAAGACGCTTTCTTCCTGCCTCAGATCTTTCAGTGGGCCAGTCGATGTTTAATCTGGCCACTGCTCGCGTCAGAACCTCAACGAGCTCCTCACTAGCAGGGGACTGAAGTGGCGAGTCTTCAGTCTCGATGCTTTCAACGTCCACCTCCTCAGAGCTGGACAGATGAAGCACCGGCGACTCTCTCGGGGGGGAAGAAACCGCCATGCGTGCTTCCATGCCCCGAGAAGAGCCGCTGGATGGTGCAGGTGAGGGCAGAGATAAGGCAGCGCCCGTCTCTAACCCCTCTGCAACATCCAATTGTGATCCCCACAATTGCAGCCTCCGCTCCGCCTCGGCGGCAGCGGGACCAGAGCCGCGGGGAACACGAGCCGAGGCACCCTCCTCAAAGAGTGCCCGGCGGGAGCGCAGCGTTCTTAACGGTAGTTTCTCGCAATGCTCGCAGGCAGCCCCCTCGAGGGCTGCCTGGGCATGCTGCGCTCCCAGGCAGGCAACACAAAGAGAGGGTGTATCCCCACCCGTGATGTAGCGTGGGCAGGGATGAACACACTTTCTAAAACTGCCTTCGCTCGCCATAATCTCTATCTATTTATTTTCTCTTTATTTTGTTAATATATGGAGATATTTAACAAAAAGGGTGGAAAAACTCTTCAAATAGACAGACAAAAACACCAAATAGACAGACAGGTTCACACAGATCGCTTGCTGAAGGCTCAGAAGCTAGTTCCTGTTTGTTTTCACGGACGCTTTATAGCTTCCGGTCGATGACGTCATCACGTCGACGATCGATCTTTTTTCCGATGGAATGGTTCTACAGGCGCTTCACGACGCATTAACACAGAGGCGTTCTCACAGCGTTTCGACGCAGCTCGAGTTCCCCGAAAGGGAACTTGATGTGCTCTCGCGGTACAATATTAATACTACATTAATGAGGATGTTGATGATTTATTTTTATTTTTATGTAAGTATTGTCTGCAACCAGAAGTTCAGGACGGAACCCCATCCCCAATCTAAGTGCCTTGCCAACATGGCTCAGGCATTTTATGTTTATGTGATACCAAATGATTTCTGTATTTAAGGCAATGACTGAGGGGAAAATGAGAATACAGGGAACCTATGAGTCATTAAAAAAGAATTACCAAATAGTTCTCAAAGAGTTACTTAGAACCTGGAACAGTATTCTAAAGTGAAAACATAAGGAACCCATTCATAATTAATGAAGAATTACCAAATAGTTCTCAAGGAGTTACTTAGAACCTGGAACAGTATTCTAAAGTGAAAACATAAGAAACCCATTCATAATTAATATAGAATTACCAAATAGTTCTCAAGGAATTACTTAGAACCTGGAACAGTATTCTAAAGTGAAAACATAAGGAACCCATTCATAATTACTGAAGAATTACTAAATAGTTAATAGTTAAATAATTAAGCCTAACTACCATTAATAGAGTACTAATAAGGAAATTTGACCCTCTATTCTAAAATGAAAGTTTTATCCTCATTAATTATGACACTTATTGAATGATATTTAAGATTAAGTTGACCCTCTATTCTAAAGATAAGTTCTTATTGTTTAGCAGTTATGTGTATTTTTATGTAAAGTGTGGTTCTATGTGAATCTAATACGTAAAACGTGCTCGGTTACTTTCGTAACCTCGGTTCCCTGAGAGAGAGGGAACGAGTATTGCGTATGGGAAAAACTCCTTTTCTCGAGAATGTGAAGCAAAACTTTATTAATAAAGGTATCTATGTAAAGCGCAGTGCAGCTGCACGGCCATAGCCCGGCACGAGGCGCGCTCTGATTGGCCGAACCGCGGTAACTGCAGGAACCTATGGTGAGGCGGCTGAGAGGAGTGAACCAATGGGGGCGCTCCAGAGAGACCGCCGAAAAAGGGGGCTAAAAATAGCATACAGGAGGCTAAATAAGACCCTACTCACCATAGGTGTCAGGTTTTAAAATCGACTGAAGCGACACCTGAGAAGCACGAACACGGCACGGAACGCAATACTCGTTCCCTCTCTCTCAGGGAACCGAGGTTACGAAAGTAACCGAGTACGTTCCCTTTCGAGAGAGGTTCCTCGTATTGCGTATGGGAACACAATGTAAAACGCTGTGTGCGCTGACTGACCCAAAATCCCCAACTGAATGAGGGAAAGTCAAAAAACCTTTAGAGAGACCGACACAGGCGGGCTTCAAAGGAGAATTAAAGAACCGGAAGAGTCGGTTCGTTTGAACACCTGACCGGACATAGTCAGAACTAAGGTAGAGTGTAATGGTGCTATGAACGTTAGTGTATAAGCGGAACGCAATAAGCAATCGTGTTGCCAGGGCTGCAGATAGCGCCCTAGACTGAGAAAAGCACTGCTTGTAAAGCTGGGACCTCCAAATTGTAAAATCTGATAAAAGTGGGCGGAGAGGCCCAGCCTGCCGCCACACAAATATATTCCATGGAAGTGCCACATGACCAAGCCCAAGACAAAGCCATGCCTCTAGAGGAGTGGGCTTTTAATTTAAGGTTAGGTTCTAGACCTATATGCTAGTGGGACTGCATCCACTATCCAGTGTGAGAGTCTGTTTCATGACAGCACAAACTTTAGTGTGGCCACCGAAGCAATGAAGAGCTGATCCGACTGCCTGAAGGGGGCGGAGCGCTCTAGATACAATCTCAATGCTCTGACTGGGCAGAATAGGTTCGCGTCTTATTCTCTCTGAGACGCGGGTAAAGGAAGCAGTGAAAAGACCTGCATACTGAAGGGGTTGATAGCACTTTCAGCATAAAACCATGCCTCGGTTTGAGCACAACCTTGAAGTTGCTGGACCCAAACTCAAGACAGGAAGGGCTCACGGAGAGTGCAGGTAAGCCACCCACTCGCTTAACCGAGGCCACAGCCAGCAGAAAAGCGGTTTTGAGTGATATGTGCTTCAAGCTCGTGGTCTGAAGTGGTTAGGAGGGGGAACCCTTCACGGCTTCTAAAACCATGGCGAGGTCCCAAATAGGGACTGAGGAAGGGGCAAGGCGGGTTGAATCTCCTGGCCCCTTTAAGAAAACATACAATAAGATCACTTTTCCCTAGCGAATGTGCCGCGATCGGAGCGTGGTTAGCTGCTATGACGGAGACATATACTTTAAGCATGGAGGGGGGACAACCCGCGTCCATTAGCTCTTGGAGAAAGCGAGCAGTTCCGCCAGTTCGCATGAGTGTGCGTCGATGTTTCGCGTAGCACACTGGTTAGAAAACCACTGACCACTTCAAAGCAGAGCTGCCAGATAGCGGGGGCTCTAGCTTCCGAAATAGTGTTCATAACTTGTCAGAGAGGTTCCCGGATACCCGTTGATGGGCCACACGTGCAGGGCCCACAGCTCGGGACTGGGATGCCAGATCTTCCCTTTTGTTGGCGTAAGGAGGTATTTCCTCAGCGGAATAGGCCATGGGGCTGTGTCTGACAGCTGAATCAGTTTGGAGAACCATGTGCGGTTCTTCCAAAGTGGGGCTATTAAAAAGCACAGGCTTGCAGCTGCATCGCGATCGGAGGGAGCATATAGAGGGAGTCTGGGCCAACATGGGCCAGGGCATCCCTGCGTTTGCAGAAAAATATTGGGTAGCATGTGCTGTGCCAGCTGAATCGTTTGCGGATGAAGGGACCATCCCCCTGGGGGCATGGGTCCTCTGGCATGTCAGGACCCTGATTCAGAATACCTGGCACGTGAGCCGCCCTTAGGGAGCTCAGATTGTGCTCTGCCCATAAAAGGAGATGCTTAGCCATGCAGTGAAGAGAGTCTGATCTCGGCTGCCCTAGCGATTTTATGTACGTTATCAAGACGTGGTGGTTCTTATGACGTAAGACGCTCATTGAGTCTTGAGTCTATGACATTGACTGTACTGATAAGCCTGCCCCTCGAAGGAGAATCTCAAGAATGGCCTGTAGTGGGGGGGGGGGGGGGGGGGGGGGGGGGGGGGTTATCGTAACGTGAAAGTATGCGTTTTTCAGATCTATTGTGAAAACCCAATCACCGGGGCGAATGTGCGCGAGGATTTGTTTCACCGTCAGCACCTTGAAACGAGCGTGTCATAAGTGCTTTGTTCAGATGTCTGGAAAATGGGCCTGAGACCGCCATCCATTTTCGGGATGAGGAATTAGCGACAGTAAAAACCTGACTCGCTAGCGTCGGGTGTACTGTTTCCACCGCTCTCTCCTTTAACAGTTTTAACGCCTCAGCGAGAAGCACGTGACTGACACTGCTTCTTACTGAGGGTTCGACCACGGCTTGAATCGCGGGGGTCTGCGAGCAAAACTGTAGCGAGAACCTCGTTTTATATGTTCAACACCCAATATTATATACCAGGAATGGCCTGGGCTCGTGAAGCCAGGGGTTGAATTAGATTCGGGGGCTGGCCGCTTAGTAATAGGGGCCTGTTAACCCGGTTGCTTGTGCTGTAACACTGCTTGTAACACTGTGGGGATAGTGTTAGGTTTTGGCGGTGCAGGCTTTGCAGTGGGCGCGCGCCTCACATTTATATTGTGTGTGCGAGAGTGGACTTTGTGAAAAGTGCTTGGGTGCAGGAGTGCAGACTGTAAAGTGGGCACATTTCCTACATAGAAAAGCTCTTTTGTGTGTAGTGTAAACAATGTGCCGTGGCGCACAATCTACGTAGAATACCCACGGTGCAAACCAGTGAGCGAGTCCACAAGGGTAAACGCTCACAGCATTAGTGTGCAGACGAGCGGGTTTAACACAGGCTAGTTGACTGCAATATTTAATCTCCAGTCACTTAACTTAAGGGAACTGGGAGAATGTAAGGAAGTGCGGGGGGTATGGGAGCCATTCCACAATGCCGTTATGCTCTAGTCTAGACTGAAAGCGCGCGTGCAGACAAGCGTGTTTGACCACAGGCTAGTTGACTGCAATAAGGCTAGTTGACTTTATATGGTGTAATCCGGCCGCGGCGGGATTTATTTGTGATTTTGTGGTGCTGAATTAACAGTGCTTATGTAGGGGTGTACACTGTGTAGTGGACACTATGTCTACAGTGTAAAAACCTTTCCAGCCGCCTGAATAAGTGGACTGGAAGTGATAGAGTGAAAAAAGGGCTTAGCTTGGCAGCCATTTTCCGACGCCCTTATGCTCTGACAGTGAGCGCGTGCTATGACGTAAGTCGCGCTCTAGTCAGCAAACGCGCTGTGGAAGGGGCGCGCGCTATCATGACAACTGACAAGGCAGCCATTACAACTTCCTTGGCAGAAAGCGCGCGCTGCAGCGAGAATGTTCTTGACGTACCCAACAGCCCGAGCTCGCTCGTCTAACTTACTCTAGTATTCTCTGTCCGCGGCGGTTCTTGGCGCGACGGAACGAGAGAAGCGTCTGTCCGCGGCGCTTCAGCACGGCGGCGGTAGAATGAGCACAGCGAGAGCTTCGGCTCCAGTTGTTTATTCACTGTAGTATTCTCTGTCCGCGGCGCTTCTAGCACGGTGCGAGCTTCAGCTCGAGTTTGTTTATTCACTCTAGTATTCTCTGTCCGCTGCGATAGTGCGACTGAACGAGAGAATTGGAAGCATGAGGAAAAACTCTGTAAGCGGCGCTTCTAGCACGGCGAGAGCTTCAGCTCGAGTTTGTTTATTCACTCTAGTACGTTATTCTCTGTCCGGAACGAGAGAAGAGGGAGAGTGAGACGTGCTCCATCTTTCCGCGGCGCTAAACGGCGCGGCAGAAAAAGAGAGTCCTCGCATAGAACAAGCCTGTAAGCTCTAGAAGTGGTGTTGCAGCGGCAACACACACACAAACACATACACACACACACACTCAACATAGACAGACAGTATAAAGGATATATAACGCCGGATGGCGCAGCAGGAACGCAGGTGGCTGAAGGCAGAGACCCGGGGGGAATCCGGCGTCCTCAGGGCTGCAGGAATGTTCCGCTGGTTGCTTTTCGACGGCGGTTTGCTTGATTCTGGAGGTCAGCGACGGTGTCGCTGAAGGAGATTAAATCTGACACCTATGGTAAGTCAGGGTCTTATATAGCCTCCTGTATGCTATTTTTAGCCCCCTTTTTCGGCGGTCTCTCTGGAGCGCCCCCATTGGTTCGCTCCTCTCAGCCGCCTCACCATAGGTTCCTGCAGTTGCCGCGGCCCGGCCAATCAGAGCGCGCCTCGCGCCGGGCTATGGCCGTGCAGCTGCACTGCGCTTTACATAGATACCTTTATTAATAAAGTTTTGCTTCACATTCTCGAGAAAAGGAGTTTTTCCCATACGCAATACGAGGAACCTCTCTCGAAAGGGAACATTAAAAGCAATAAACATTCTGCAGCACACTCAGTTCAAAGGATTTACATTAAACAAACTACACCTTAAAACCCTAAAATGAATAAGATTTCTGAAATCATTTAACCATGATTTATCATGTAATACTTATTTTGCTTGCCATGGGCCACAATGACTAGAAAGTACACCAAAACGCAACATAAATTCACAAAAGACACTAATTTAATTTGTTCGGTGTAATCCACATCTTTAGAATCCATATGAGGAACTTCTTTATCAAGCGTTCTCCATCTTTCTCTTCAATAGCGACCGTAAACAAATCCCGCGCTCCATCTTTCTCTTCAACAGCGACCGTAAACAAATCCCGCGCTCCATCTTTCTCTTCGTATTTTGAGATAAAAACACCTTTGTTTAAAGGGGGGGTGAAATGCTGTTTCATGCATACTGATCTTTTTACACTGTTAAAGACTTGGAATCCCATACTAAACATAGACAAAGTTTCAAAAGTTAAGGTGGACGTTTGATGGGAGTATTTCTTTGTCAAAAATACTACTTCCGGTTAGTCATAAGTTTCGGCAAGTTTTTTGAGATCATGCGTCCCCATTGACGTTAGTGGGGGCGGAATTTCCTTGTATGGGCCTTACGGACAATTCTACCGGAAGCGCGTGAGAGAGAGAGAGGGAGAGAGAGAGCAACAGCCTACGCCCATCAAAGCGCTGGCTTGTAGGATGCTAAACAGGTGATATAACCAGTAGCTACTGACTTACCCACTGATAGGCCGGCGGTCGATCTGTATTAGCACTTTCCTCACGCGACGGGCGAATCACTTTCCTCACTGAGCGACTCACTTTCCTCACGCGGCAGGCGAATCACTTTCCTCACTGAGCGAATCACTTTCCTCACAGAGCGACTCACTTTCCTCACGCGGCGGGCGAATCACTTTCCTCGCTGAGCGAATCACTTTCCTCACGCGGCGGGCGAATCACTTTCCTCACTGAGCGAATCACTTTCCTCACAGAGCGAATCACTTTCCTCACGCGGCGGGCGAATCACTTTCCTCACTGAGCGAATCACTTTCCTCACAGAGCGAATCACTTTCCTCACGCGGCGGGCGAATCACTTTCCTCACTGAGCGAATCACTTTCCTCACAGAGCGAATCACTTTCCTCACGCGACGGGCGAATCACTTTCCTCACAGAGCGACTCACTTTCCTCACGCGGCGGGCGAATCACTTTCCTCACAGAGCGAATCACTTTCCTCACGCGGCGGGCGAATCACTTTCCTCACTGAGCGAATCACTTTCCTCACAGAGCGAATCACTTTCCTCACGCGGCGGACGAATCACTTTCCTCACTGAGCGAATCACTTTCCTCACAGAGCGACTCACTTTCCTCACTGCAGCGCGCTGCTGCACACGTCATTATTTAGCTCCGCTCACATGACACGCCCCCACCCGCTCGGCTTTTTTCGGAAAGACTCGGAACAGCGCATCTTTCTTATATAATTATAAAAAAAATAAAGACTTTTCGGAGATATGCAGGATGCAATGCTACTCTATAGGTACTCAAGATTGACATGACACTGACTGAAACTGAGTGTTTCACCCCCCCTTTAAATGTTGCCAATCCGTTCATGTTGTACCTTTCACTATTTATCCAAATAGACAAAAAATATGTTTTGTGTCTGTAGAAGCTGCTTATTAACTTATATAAATTACTACCATAATTATGGATAAAACTTTCACTTTAGAATAGAGGATCAAATTGCCTTTATTAGTACTGTATTAATGGTAGTTAGGCTTAATTATTGACATATTCTGGTCAATAAACTTAAATATCATTCAATAAGTGCCATAATTAATGAGGATAAAACTTTCACTTTAGAATAGAGGGTCAAATTTCCTTTATTAGTACTGTATTAATGGTAGTTAGGCTTAATTATTTAACTATTAACTATTTGGTAATTCTTCATTAATTATGAATGGGTTTCTTATGTTTTCACTTTAGAATACTGTTCCAGGTTCTAAGTAATTCCTTGAGAACTATGTGGTAATTCTTCATTAATTATGAATGGGTTTCTTATGTTTTCACTTTAGAATACTGTTCCAGGTTCTAAGTAACTCCTTGAGAACTATGTGGTAATTCTTCATTAATTATAAATGGGTTTCTTATGTTTTCACGTTAGAATACTGTTCCAGGTTCTAAGTAACTCCTTGAGAACTATTTGGTAATTCTTTATTAATTATGAATGGGTTCCTTATATTTTCATTTTAGAATACTGTTCCAGGTTCTAAGTAACTCCTTGAGAACTATTTGGTAATTCTTTTTTAATGACTCAAAGGTTCCCTGTATTCTCATTTTCCCCTCAGTCATTGCCTTAAATACAGAAATCATTTGGTATCACATAAACATAAAATGCCTGAGCCATGTTGGCAAGGCACTTAGATTGGGGATGGGGTTCCATCCTGAACTTCTGGTTGCAGACAATACTTACATAAAAAAAAAAAATCATCAACATCCTCATTAATGTAGTATTAATATACCGCCCACGGGCCTCCCGAGTCGGGTCTGAGCATCCCACCTCTCTGCCTTCGGGCAGAGAGCAGCCGAGCGGGCTTCGAGGACGCCGCCGGGCCTTCTCACCCACTCTCTGCCCCTCCCGGAAATACTCAGACAACACTGCGGGCCGCCCACAGGCCTCCCGAGTCGGGTCTGAGCATCCCACCTCTCTGCCTTCGGGCAGCAAGCAGCCGAGCGCGCTCCGGGCCGCCTCCGGGCCTCCCGAGTCGAGCCAGAGTACTCCATTGCGCTGCCCCACCCCGGGCATGTCTAAGGTACCGTTGATCCCGCTGGTACGGTCCCTGGGAGCATGGCTACAGCTCCCTCGACCGTCCCATTGGCTCATCCGTACCATCAGACTCGGCTACGCGATTTAGTTCGCGCGCCGGCCACCCAAGTACAAGGGCATCCTCTTCACCTCAGTGCGAAGCAGCGATGTCCAAGTCTTGCGGTCAGAGATCGAGGTCCTACTGGCGAAGGACGCGATCGAGCCGGTTCCTCCAGCCGAGATGAAGACAGGGTTCTACAGCCCCTACTTCATTGTGCCCAAGAAAGGGGGTGGGCTACGGCCAATCCTGGACCTGCGCGTCCTGAATCGGGCCCTGCACAAGCTCCCGTTCCGGATGTTAACGCAGAAAACGAATTTTTCAATGCATCCGTCCCCAGGATTGGTTCGCAGCGATCGACCTGAAGGACGCGTACTTCCATGTCTCTATTCTCCCTCGACACAGACCGTTCCTACGTTATGCGTTCGAGGGAAGGGCATACAGGTACAAGGTCCTGCCCTTCCCAATCAGAGCACGCCTCGCGCCGGGCTATGGCCGTGCAGCTGCACTGCGCTTTACATAGATACCTTTATTAATAAAGTTTTGCTTCACATTCTCGAGAAAAGGAGTTTTTCCCATACGCAATACGAGGAACCTCTCTCGAAAGGGAACATTAAAAGCAATAAACATTCTGCAGCACACTCAGTTCAAAGGATTTACATTAAACAAACTACACCTTAAAACCCTAAAATGAATACGATTTCTGTAATCATTTAACCATGATTTATCATGTAATACTTATTTTGCTTGCCATGGGCCACAATGACTAGAAAGTACACCAAAACGCAACATAAATTCACAAAAGACACTAATTTAATTTGTTCGGTGTAATCCACATCTTTAGAATCCATACGAGGAACTTCTTTATCAAGCGTTCTCCATCTTTCTCTTCAATAGCGACCGTAAACAAATCCCGCGCTCCATCTTTCTCTTCAACAGCGACCGTAAACAAATCCCGCGCTCCATCTTTCTCTTCGTATTTTGAGGTAAAAACACCTTTGTTTAAATGTTGCCAATACGTTCATGTTGTACCTTTCACTATTTATCCAAATAGACAAAAAATATGTTTTGTGTCTGTAGAAGCTGCTTATTAACTTATATAAATTACTACCCTAATTGAGGATAAAACTTTCACTTTAGAATAGAGGGTCAAATTGCCTTTATTAGTACTGTATTAATGGTAGTTAGGCTTAATTATTGACATATTCTGGTCAATAAACTTAAATATCATTCAATAAGTGCCATAATTAATGAGGATAAAACTTTCACTTTAGAATAGAGGGTCAAATTTCCTTTATTAGTACTGTATTAATGGTAGTTAGGCTTAATTATTTAACTATTAACTATTTGGTAATTCTTCATTAATTATGAATGGGTTTCTTATGTTTTCACTTTAGAATACTGTTCCAGGTTCTAAGTAATTCCTTGAGAACTATGTGGTAATTCTTCATTAATTATGAATGGGTTTCTTATGTTTTCACTTTAGAATACTGTTCCAGGTTCTAAGTAACTCCTTGAGAACTATGTGGTAATTCTTCATTAATTATAAATGGGTTTCTTATGTTTTCACGTTAGAATACTGTTCCAGGTTCTAAGTAACTCCTTGAGAACTATTTGGTAATTCTTTATTAATTATGAATGGGTTCCTTATATTTTCACTTTAGAATACTGTTCCAGGTTCTAAGTAACTCCTTGAGAACTATTTGGTAATTCTTTTTTAATGACTCAAAGGTTCCCTGTATTCTCATTTTCCCCTCAGTCATTGCCTTAAATACAGAAATCATTTGGTATCACATAAACATAAAATGCCTGAGCCATGTTGGCAAGGCACTTAGATTGGGGATGGGGTTCCATCCTGAACTTCTGGTTGCAGACAATACTTACATAAAAAAAAAAAATCATCAACATCCTCATTAATGTAGTATTAATATACCGCCCACGGGCCTCCCGAGTCGGGTCTGAGCATCCCACCTCTCTGCCTTCGGGCAGAGAGCAGCCGAGCGGGCTTCGAGGACGCCGCCGGGCCTTCTCACCCACTCTCTGCCCCTCCCGGAAATACTCAGACAACACTGCGGGCCGCCCACAGGCCTCCCGAGTCGGGTCTGAGCATCCCACCTCTCTGCCTTCGGGCAGCAAGCAGCCGAGCGCGCTCCGGGCCGCCTCTGGGCCTCCCGAGTCGAGCCAGAGTACTCCATTGCGCTGCCCCACCCCGGGCATGTCTGTGGTACCGTTGATCCCGCTGGTACGGTCCCTGGGAGCATGGCTACAGCTCCCTCGACCGTCCCATTGGCTCATCCGTACCATCAGACTCGGCTACGCGATTTAGTTCGCGCGCCGGCCACCCAAGTACAAGGGCATCCTCTTCACCTCAGTGCGAAGCAGCGATGTCCAAGTCTTGCGGTCAGAGATCGAGGTCCTACTGGCGAAGGACGCGATCGAGCCGGTTCCTCCAGCCGAGATGAAGACAGGGTTCTACAGCCCCTACTTCATTGTGCCCAAGAAAGGGGGTGGGCTACGGCCAATCCTGGACCTGCGCGTCCTGAATCGGGCCCTGCACAAGCTCCCGTTCCGGATGTTAACGCAGAAAACGAATTTTTCAATGCATCCGTCCCCAGGATTGGTTCGCAGCGATCGACCTGAAGGACGCGTACTTCCATGTCTCTATTCTCCCTCGACACAGACCGTTCCTACGTTATGCGTTCGAGGGAAGGGCATACAGGTACAAGGTCCTGCCCTTCCCAATCAGAGCACGCCTCGCGCCGGGCTATGGCCGTGCAGCTGCACTGCGCTTTACATAGATACCTTTATTAATAAAGTTTTGCTTCACATTCTCGAGAAAAGGAGTTTTTCCCATACGCAATACGAGGAACCTCTCTCGAAAGGGAACATTAAAAGCAATAAACATTCTGCAGCACACTCAGTTCAAAGGATTTACATTAAACAAACTACACCTTAAAACCCTAAAATGAATACGATTTCTGTAATCATTTAACCATGATTTATCATGTAATACTTATTTTGCTTGCCATGGGCCACAATGACTAGAAAGTACACCAAAATGCAACATAAATTCACAAAAGACACTAATTTAATTTGTTCGGTGTAATCCACATCTTTAGAATCCATACGAGGAACTTCTTTATCAAGCGTTCTCCATCTTTCTCTTCAATAGCGACCGTAAACAAATCCCGCGCTCCATCTTTCTCTTCAACAGCGACCGTAAACAAATCCCGCGCTCCATCTTTCTCTTCGTATTTTGAGGTAAAAACACCTTTGTTTAAATGTTGCCAATACGTTCATGTTGTACCTTTCACTATTTATCCAAATAGACAAAAAATATGTTTTGTGTCTGTAGAAGCTGCTTATTAACTTATATAAATTACTACCCTAATTGAGGATAAAACTTTCACTTTAGAATAGAGGGTCAAATTGCCTTTATTAGTACTGTATTAATGGTAGTTAGGCTTAATTATTGACATATTCTGGTCAATAAACTTAAATATCATTCAATAAGTGCCATAATTAATGAGGATAAAACTTTCACTTTAGAATAGAGGGTCAAATTTCCTTTATTAGTACTGTATTAATGGTAGTTAGGCTTAATTATTTAACTATTAACTATTTGGTAATTCTTCATTAATTATGAATGGGTTTCTTATGTTTTCACTTTAGAATACTGTTCCAGGTTCTAAGTAATTCCTTGAGAACTATGTGGTAATTCTTCATTAATTATGAATGGGTTTCTTATGTTTTCACTTTAGAATACTGTTCCAGGTTCTAAGTAACTCCTTGAGAACTATGTGGTAATTCTTCATTAATTATGAATGGGTTTCTTATGTTTTCACTGTAGAATACTGTTCCAGGTTCTAAGTAACTCCTTGAGAACTATTTGGTAATTCTTCATTAATTATGAATGGGTTCCTTATGTTTTCAGTTTAGAATACTGTTCCAGGTTCTAAGTAACTCCTTGAGAACTATTTGGTAATTCTTTTTTAATGACTCAAAGGTTCCCTGTATTCTCATTTTCCCCTCAGTCATTGCCTTAAATACAGAAATCATGTGGTATCACATAAACATAAAATGCCTGAGCCATGTTGGCAAGGCACTTAGATTGGGGATGGGGTTCCATCCTGAACTTCTGGTTGCAGACAATACTTACATAAAAAAAAAAAAAATCATCAACATCCTCATTAATGTAGTATTAATATACCGCCCACGGGCCTCCCGAGTCGGGTCTGAGCATCCCACCTCTCTGCTTTCGGGCAGAGAGCAGCCGAGCGGGCTTCGAGGACGCCGCCGGGCCTTCTCACCCACTCTCTGCCCCTCCCGGAAATACTCAGACAACACTGCGGGCCGCCCACAGGCCTCCCGAGTCGGGTCTGAGCATCCCACCTCTCTGCCTTCGGGCAGCAAGCAGCCGAGCGGGCTCCGGGCCGCCTCCGGGCCTCCCGAGTCGAGCCAGAGTACTCCATTGCGCTGCCCCACCCCGGGCATGTCTGTGGTGCCGTTGATCCCGCTGGTACGGTCCCTGGGAGCATGGCTACAGCTCCCTCGACCGTCCCATTGGCTCATCCGTACCATCAGACTCGGCTACGCGATTTAGTTCGCGCGCCGGCCATTCAAGTACAAGGGCATCCTCTTCACCTCAGTGCGAAGCAGCGATGTCCAAGTCTTACGGTCAGAGATCGAGGTCCTACTGGCGAAGGACGCGATCGAGCCGGTTCCTCCAGCCGAGATGAAGACAGGGTTCTACAGCCCCTACTTCATTGTGCCCAAGAAAGGGGGTGGGCTACGGCCAATCCTGGACCTGCGCGTCCTGAATCGGGCCCTGCACAAGCTCCCGTTCCGGATGTTAACGCAGAAAATGAATTTTTCAATGCATCCGTCCCCAGGATTGGTTCGCAGCGATCGACCTGAAGGACGCGTACTTCCATGTCTCTATTCTCCCTCGACACAGACCGTTCCTACGTTTTGCGTTCGAGGGAAGGGCATACAGGTACAAGGTCCTGCCCTTCGGGCTGTCCCTGTCGCCTCGCGTCTTTGCGAAGATCGTGGAGGCAGCCATTGTTCCACTACGAGAACGCAGCGTTCGCATTCTCAACTTTCTCGCCCAGTTTCGGGAGCAGTTGTGCGAACACAGGGACATGGTGCTCAGTCACCTCAGCCTGTTGGGCCTTCGGGTCAACCGATGGGAAGAGAAAGCTCTGTCCTACTCAGAGAATCTCTTACCTCGGTATGGAGCTGGATTCGGTCAACCAGACTGCACGCCTCACGGAGGAGCGAGTCAGGTCGGTGTTGAACTGCTTGAATATGTTCAAAGGCAGAACAGTGGTCCCACTGAAACTTTTTCAGAGGCTCCTGGGGCATATGGCATCTGCAGCTGCGGTCACGCCACTCGGATTGCTTCATATGAGACCGCTCCAACACTGGCTTCATGGCCGAGTCCCGAGGTGGGCGTAGCGGAGCGGCCAGTACCGGGACCCAGTGACTCCGTATTGCCGCCAAACTTTCAGTCCTTGGTCAGACACAACATTCCTCCGGGCCAGGGTGCCCTTAGAACAAGTGTCCAGGCATGCTGTGCTGTTCACGGATGCCTCATCCACGGGCTGGGGGGCCACGTACAACGGGCATGCAGTTGCCGGTCTGTGGACAGAACCACAGTTGCATTGGCATATCAATTGCCTCGAGTTGCTAGCAGTACACTTGGCACTACGCTGCCTCAAGGGGCTGCTATGTGGCAAGCATGTACTGGTCCATACGGACAGCATGGCGGCCGTTGCGTACATCAACCGTCAGGGTGGTCTACGCTCCCGTCGCATGTTCCAACTCGCCCGCCACCTGCTCCTGTGGAGTCAGAAGCAGCTGAGGTCGCTTCGGGCCATTCATGTCCCTGGTGCGCTCAACCAGACAGCCGATGAGATCTCTCGGCAGCCAGCACCTCCGGGAGAGAGGCGACTCCACCCCCAGGTGGTACAGCTGATATGGGACCAGTTCGGAGCCGCACAGGTAGACCTGTTTGCCTCTCCGGACTCGACCCATTGCCAGTGGTACTATTCCCTGACCGGGGGTACCCTCGGCACAGATGCACTGGCGCACAGCTAGCCCCGGGACCTACGCAAGTATGCATTTCCCCCAGTGAGCCTTCTGGCACAGACACTGTGCAAAGTCAGGGAGGACGAGGAGCAGGTCTTGCTAGTTGCGCCGTATTGGCCCAACCGGACCTGGTTCCCAGAACTTACTCTCCTCGCGACAGCCCCTCCTTGGCCCATTCCCCTGAGGAAGGACCTTCTTTCTCAGGGTCGGGGCACTCTATGGCACCTGCGTCCAGACCTCTGGAATCTTTGTGTCTGGTCCCTGGACGGGACGCGGGGGTTCTAGATGGACTACCACAAGCAGTCGTAGATACCATCTCTTCAGCTAAAGCCCCATCTACGAGGCGCCTCTATGTACTGAAGTGGAACCTGTTCGTTGAGTGGTGCTCTTCCTGCGGGGAAGACCCCCGAAGGTGTTGGATTGGTGTCGTGCTTTCCTTCCTGCAAGACGGGTTGGAGCGAAGGCTGTCTCCCTCCACCCTCAAAGTGTACGTCGCCGCAATAGCGGCGTACCACGACGCAGTTGAAGGTAAGTCCATAGGGAAGCACGACCTAATCGCCAGGTTCCTCAGCGGTGCGAGGAGATTAAATCCTCCTCGTCCATCCTCGATACCCTCTTGGGACTTAGCTCTAGTGCTCAGAGCACTTCAGAGTCCTCCCATCGAGCCTTTGGAGTCAATTGAGCTTAAAATCTTGTCAATGAAGACAGTGCTCCTGACTGCATTGGCCTCTATCAAGGCCAGCAGAAGGGAAAGGCTGTCTCCAAGCAGAGGTTAACCCACTGGATAGTGGATGCTATAGTCTTGGCTTACCAGTCCCAAGACGTGCCTTGCCCGTTCGGGTTGCGAGCTCACTCCACTAGGAGTGTAGCATCCTCCTGGGCGCTGGCTCAAGGCGCCTCGCTGACAGACATTTGTAGAGCTGCGGGCTGGGCGACACCTAACACGTTCGCTAGATTTTATAGCCTACGTGTAGAGCCGGAATCTTCCCGCATCCTCGCCCCTGGTGGCCAGGAGCGCTAAGTGCCCGTTCTAAGTGTCGGCTTGCAACGCCACTCCCGCCCTCTGGGCCGGTGTGAGGGACCAAGCAGTCAAGGGCAAAGAACACAGGATTTCCAACCAAAAAAATTAATTTATTAAATGAAGAAAGCCAAAGTTCACAAATTAAATTACTTGAAAAACTGAATGAAAATAAAGTCAGGTCTGGGCCCAAAACAAAAGGGTACGCTGAACAGAACCAAACTTAACAATAATCAAACCAAACTAAACAGAAAAAAACATGGCCTCCCCAAATGCCACACATGGGGAAATTTATACACAAAGGACTAGTCCATTACACACACATAGGGAACAACAAACATCCATTAACCCAAGGAGAATAAATGAGACTACATGACAAAGTTGTTAATTAATTCACCAACAGGTCATAAACAAGTTAATATACACAAACAAATATAATAACCAAAAAATAAACAAACAATCTTACACCCCCCCCCCCCCCCCCCCTCCCCCGGCTAATCTGCAGCATGGACTCAACCACCGGCACAAAATGGCGGCTGCTGACGCCAGCTGGTCCTTTACTCGAACGGACCTCCACAGAAGTGCAGCGCTCTGCCCAGACAGCATCAAACCTCCGCTTTCCACATATAGGTAACTTAAACTCAAAGAAACAAATGTTAACACAATATACCACTAATAACTAGAAAGTGTGCACCCAAACTAGTCATGTATGGCATAAGTGTAAATTAGAAATAAAGTGGTGAACCTGAACCAAATCTGTCTGTCTTTATTATGAAATTTACAATGTGATCTGCAACAGAATATTTAATCATGAAATATACTAAAAGACCAGCAACCTAAGGTGTAAACAAACAAGAGAAAGATGCATGTCTATGTGGGTGTGGCTTAGTTACCGCCTTGCTGTCTGGCCACGTTGTCGGCCATCACAGCCGGATACGTGCGTTTATTGTCTCCAGTTGTGTTCCCCAGGAAACCGGCTAACCCTGTTTAGCTCCTCCGTCACCCCATGCGGTGTCAGACGTTGCGGACCGTCTGACGCTAGGCCTGCACCCGTATCCTTGTGAAACGTGGTTGTAGGCTGGGTTCCATATGTAGCGGATCCCTCACGGTAACCCCATATGTGTATTGGCTCCACGGTACCAGCTACCCTTCGGGCTAGCCCCGTGTCTTTCCCTTGACAGAGCCCCGCTCTGGGTCTCTGGCCGTGTTCTTTCCCCCCTACAATTAGGCTGGAACCACCCCAGAGACTGCCATATGTTGCACTACCCTGCCAGGTTAGTCCTTATGTGTATTCCGCCACCACTCCTTCCCTGAAGGACGTGGCCCCGCAGCGTACCTTCTTCCGAGAAGAGCACGCTTCCCAGCGTGCTTGGTCACTCTAAGTGGGTCTTGCAGAAACAGCAGTGACTGACCTCCCTGCTTGGAGCCCTGACTTCCATACCATACTAGACGGTCCAGTGTGCTCAAGCAGGACGCTGGAAGGGCCAGCATCCTGGCGTGTTCCAGAGGGATCCCAATTCGCGGGTTCAGTTCTGATGTACGTCGAACGTGACCGACTGAAAGGGAACGTCTCGGTTACGTATGTAACCCTCGTTCCCTGAAGGAGGGAACGGAGACGTACGTCCCGTCGCCAGGTGCTGTGCTTCAGCTAGGAGCCCAGTCACGTATTCGGCTCCTCAGTTGAAAAAAGCATTGATCTGCCATTCCACTTCCTATTTATACCCGCGCTGCGGGGCGGAGCGTGGAATGTGCGGATCACATGCCAATCTCTGATTGGCTCGTTTTTATACACTTGAAGTGGATAGGTCTCTGAGTTCAGATCCCAATTCGTCGGTTCAGTTCTGACGTTCGTCTCCGTTCCCTCCTTCAGGGAACGAGGGTTACATACATAACCGAGAAGATTCTCAACATAACGCCAACCATGATGCAATTGTTGGGCTCATTTATATGCACGCCCCCAACATTTGCATCTGTCCAAACATGTTCATTGTCAGGCGGAACTGACGGAGCCGAATCATCGGCACTGCAGGTAAACATGCATCACGCCAGGATAGCAAAAACAGCAGATCTCATGGACAAATATGTCATGCTCCAGGCTGTGCAGGAGACGTGAGGACTTTTCTACCCTTCCCACAGATAACAAATGTCAACGGTCATGGTTGATGTTTATAATCGGATACCACAACAATTTAATTTAAGATCGTTCGGTTGTTCGGCCCATTTCAAGCAAGCTTCGCTCAATGTCTTAAACTGAAGAAAGTGGCAATTACAACTGTATTCCTGCAAGCAGTAAGTAGCGATTTTTTCAACTTATTGACTGTTTAAAAAATTTCTGATTAAATGTAAAGTTTCTTAGAGAAGCATTGTCTAGATAACGCAAGATGCCAGTAGGCCTACAGCAGGGGTCTTCAACTAAAATTGCTTGCGGTCCAGTAAATAAACCTTCCTCACTGGCCGAGGTCCGGAAAATTATATACCTAAAAACATGAATTGATGTCTTTTTGCCAGACTAAAGAACTAAAGAAATTAGTGTAGATTAAAAAAAGTGTCTTTATTTAACAAATTATAGTATTTTCTCATATAGATAAACATGTATTTTCATATTGTTAAAGCAATAAGTAATCCTTTAATAAATTGATCTCATTTTGAGGTTGTTCTATTTAAGTTGCGTTGGTAAATAGATAATTCAGCCAGTAACTATGTCTGACAAAAAAAAATTATGAATGAAAAAATGCCTTCATCTCCAAATCTGTACTGAAAATGCATTAATATCAATCAATCAATCAATCAACTTTATTTATATAGCGCTTTTACAATCACGATTGTGTCAAAGCAGCTTCACAGTGTCAAACAGGATAATATTGCGACAAAATTAGATTTGGCTGTACAGTCGTACTGGAGAAAACAGTAATGTTATCAGCTTAGTTTAATTTATCATATAGCAACAATGTTGGCAGATCAGTATTTAAGTTTATAGAATTAAATAAGACCTAATTCATACATTTTATTTG
Organism: Pseudorasbora parva; assembly: GCF_024679245.1. Classification (NCBI taxonomy): domain Eukaryota; kingdom Metazoa; phylum Chordata; class Actinopteri; order Cypriniformes; family Gobionidae; genus Pseudorasbora; species Pseudorasbora parva. The sequence goes on from NC_090183.1 coordinate 18,967,652, forward strand.
TATAATAAGTTGAATAACTTTAATCATATTTTTAGTGTCCCCAACTGAGCAAGCCAAGCCAAAGGCGACAGTGGCAAGGAACCAAAACTCCATCAGGGCGTGATGGAGAAAAATAAACCTTGGGAGAAACCAGACTCAGTCGGGGTGCCAGTTCTCCTCTGGCCTATTAACACACCGTGTAAGATTATTATTCTGGCAACCTTACAGGTCAGAAATCATATTAGATTGGAATATTCAAAATTTCAGGGTATAACGGAAGAGACAGATTTATTTGGAAATAAATGATGGGATGGTGCGTCGATTACACAAGAGTATGAATACATGAAAGATCTGAATTATTGCGCCGAAGACGGGTTTTGAGCATGTCGTGCCAGTGAGGCAAATTCGGAGGAGACACCATTTGACACGGCTCAGCAGACACTCCAGGATGAGCTGGTCATGTCCAGGCAGGTCCACCATCCGATCCGGACAGGGCCCAGATCCGGGATAAACCTCGGGATAAACAGAGAGACAACATTAGCGTAGATGCCACTCTTTTTATGATGTAACGAGTACATCAGGTGTTATGGGAAGTGTTCCCGGTTCCGGCTGACCTAGTTAATGCAGCCTAACAATCAGTCAATTGAATTGAATAATAAAAAGTTAAAAATGTTCTATGTGTATGCCATAGTAAAGAGATGTGTTTTTAGTCTAGATTTAAACTGACAGAGTGTGTCTGCTTCCCGAACAATGCTAGGAAGACTATTCCACAGTTTAGGAGCTAAATAGGAAAAGGATCGACCGCCGGCAGTTGATTTAGATATTCTAGGTATTATCAACTGGCCAGAGTTTTGAGACCGCAATAGACGTGATGGAGTATAATGCGTTAAGAGCTCGCTTAAGTACCGGGGAGCTAAACGATTTAGTGCTTTGTAAGTAATAAGCAAGATTTTAAAATGTATGCGATGTTTAATAGGGAGCCAGTGCAATGTTGACAGAACTGGACTAATATGATCATACTTCCTGGTTCTAGTAAGAACTCTAGCTGCTGCATTTTGGACTAGCTGGAGTTTGTTTATTAAGCGAGCAGGGCAACCACCCAGTAGAGCATTACAATAATCTAGCCTTGAGCTCATGAACGCATGTACTAACTGTTCAGCATTTTGCATTGAAAGCATGTGCCGTAATTTAGATATATTTTTAAGATGATAAAATGCGGTTTTACAGATGCTAGAAACGTGGCTTTCAAATGAAAGATTGGTATCAAAGAGCACACCCAGGTTCCTCACTGATGACGAGGGCTTGACAGAGCAGTCATCAAGTGTTAGACAGTATTCTCGGTTACTACTTGTGGAACTTTTCTGTCCAATAATTAAAAATTCAGTTTTATCTGAATTAAGTTGCAGGAAATTACTATTCATCCAATTTTTTATATCAGCTATGCATTCCGTTAATCTTGTGAATTGGTAGGTTTCGTCAGGGCGTGAGGAAATATAGAGCTGAGTATCGTCAGCATAACAATGAAAACTAACGCCATGTTTCCTAATGATATCTCCCAGTGGTAGCATATACAGGGTGAAAAGCAACGGTCCTAACACTGAGCCTTGCGGTACCCCATACTGAACTTGTGATTGGTGTGACATCTCTTCATTTACTGCTACAAACTGATAACGGTCAGATAAGTATGATTTAAACCATGCCAAAGCAGTTCCACTAACGCCAACATAATTTTCGATTCTATTCAGAAGAATATTGTGATCGATAGTATCAAATGCAGCGCTAAGATCGAGTAACACTAATAGAGAGATACAACCACGATCAGATGATAAGAGTAAATCATTTGTAACTCTAATTAGAGCAGTCTCAGTGCTATGATACGGTCTAAATCCTGACTGGAAATCCTCACATATACCATTTCTTTCTAAAAAGGAACATAATTGTGAAGACACAGCCTTTTCTAGTATTTTTGATAGATACGGTAGATTCGAGATTGGCCTGTAATTGACTAATTCTTTAGGATCAAGTTGCGTTTTTTTAATAAGTGGTTTAATTATAGCCAACTTAAAAGTTTTCGGTACATATCCTAATGTCAAAGATGAATTAATGATATCAAGCAGAGGATCTATGACCTCTGGAAGTATCTCTTTTAATAGCCTAGTCGGTATAGGGTCAAGCATACATGTTGTTGATTTTGAAGATTTTACAAGTTTAGCCAATTCTTCTCCTCCTATAGTAGTGAATGAGTGTAATTTTTCCTCAGTGACACTACAGCGCTCTGTCTGAAGTGATACTGTAATAGACGGCTGCATGGTTATAATTTTATTCCTAATATTATCAATCTTACTAGTAAAGAAGTTCATAAAGTCATTACTGCTGTGTTGTTTACAAACATCAGAAGCTGAAGCTTTATTTTTTGATAATTTAGCTACTGTATCGAATAAATACTTAGGGTTGTGTTTGTTTTCTTCTAAAAGAGTTGAGAAATAAGCAGATCTAGCAGTTTTTATGGCCTTTCTGTATGCAATCATGCTCTCTTTCCACAAATTGCGAAAAACCTCCAGTTTTGTTTTCTTCCAGCTGCGCTCCATTTTTCTGGCTGCTGTTTTAAGGGCCCGAGTGTGCTCGTTGTACCACGGCGTTGGATTATTTGCTTTAATCTTCTTTAAGCGCCGGGGAGCAACTATGTCTAAAGTGCTAGTAAAGAGAGAGTCAATAGTTTCTGTTGCAGCATCAAGTTCCTCTTGGCTATCTGTAATGCTGAGGAGATGGAACTGATGAGGAAGATTATGTACAAAGCAATCTTTAGTCGCAGCGGTTATCGTCCTGCCATATTTGAAGCGAGGGGATGGCTTTGCAGCCTTAGGTAAATTAAGTATACATGATATTAGGTAATGATCTGAGATGTCATCGCTCTGCTGCAGAATTTTAACAGTATCAACATTTATTCCATGTGACATTATTAGATCTAAAGTATGATTAAGGCGATGAGTGGGTCCCAATACGTGTTGTCTAACTCCAATAGAGTTTAGAATGTCTCTAAATGCCAATCCCAATGCGTCTTTTTCATTGTCTACGTGGATATTAAAATCCCCAACAATTAGTACTTTATCTACAGCTAATACTAACTCTGATACAAAATCAGCAAATTCTTTGATAAAGTCTGTATTGTGCCCTGGTGGCCTGTATACAGTAGCCAACACAAATGTCAGACGGGATTTATCATTTACACTACACAACGTTACATAAAGCACCAAAACTTCAAAGGAATTATATTTGAAACTAGACTTCTGAGTAATGCTGAAAATATTATTATAAATTATAGCAACACCTCCCCCTTTACCTTTCAGACGTGGCTCATGTTTATAACAATAATCTCGGGGGGTGCACTCATTTAAAGTAATGTAATCGTCAGGTTTTAGCCAGGTTTCTGTCAAGCACAGCACATCTAAGTTATGATCTATAATCATATCATTGACAACATAATATGTTGTAATATCAACACTACTAGCAACTAAAGTGCTTTTTCTGCTGAACTGAGATAAACAGTAACAATCAATGAACACAAACCCTAGTGAAAAAAAAGTATGCTAAGTATACTTGCGGCCAGACTCATTTTCAGTATACTTGAAGTGTGTTAATGACAAGTTAACTTGAAGTGTGCTATTTTGACACAACTAATTTTGTACTAAGTATATTTAAGTTGTAATTAAGTGTTAAAGCACAACTTTAAGTGTATTTAGTGTACTTTTGTGTGCTAAATTGGAACAACTTTAAGTATAGTGATTAATTACATGCTTAGTGATATTAAATGTGCTTTATTTGTATTATAAGTATATTTTATTTGTGTTAAGTATATTTTATTTGTATGATAAGTATACTTTATTGGTGTTATAGTACACTTTATTTGTATTATAAGTACACTTTTTTGGTATAGTATACTTTATTTGTATTATAGGTATACTTTATTTGTGTTATAGTATACTTATTTGTATTATAGGGATATACTTTGTTTTACAGTATACTTTATTTGTGTTTTAAGTAAATTACAAATTAATTACCAGTATCTTCAGAACACACAAGCAATATACTATGAATATAATATATATTTTATTTACCTTGACTTATTCAAATGACTAAACATATACACTTTGTAGTCAATAACAATACAATGTGTCATTACTTAGCTATACATTGTACAATATACTTTGAATTACATAATTTCACACAATACAGTATTTTAAATGTGTTACATTACATTTTAATGAATTACTTACTGACTTACTTTCCCAATGTTGAATGCATTTGTTTTCAAGGACATTACAATAAATTAAATCAAATCTAACACATAACTAATGAAGAGACATTTCATTAAACAAGCCCAACGTTTTTTTATAAATGGTTTCACATGGTTTCAGCAAAGCTAAACAAAATTAACTTACTATGTTTTTCATTAAATTAACACTGGAAGATGTTGGAAAACATATAATTGAACTAATTCCACTGACAATCTCTATACATAAATATAAATTACACATTATATGCCATTTTCTGATGAGCTGCTCATTACACTTGTGTCTGATGACCACTTCATCGGGGAGGACGCGGAGCGTTTTTAGACAAAAACTCTGTTTTTAAATTTATCCAGATTAGTGTAGGAATGCCAGTTCTTTAATGGTGTTTACCACTTCAACGAATTATCAGATTTCGTTTCCACCTTTTATTAGTGCAAGTTTCAACCTTTCTGTAACAAACAAATTAAACAGAAATAAATAACTAAATGTCAAACTTAAACGTCCACTTACTGTTGTGATAATACAGCAAACTACAAACTAAACAATATAAACTAGCTCTCTCATAATTTGTTTAGCAGAATAAGAACAAGGAAATAAACTCCATATAAAAAGAGCATATAATCAACTTAATATACATTACACCTTGTTATGGTATTAAAGTATAATCAGAGATGCACATATAACTCAGAGATGCTGCACGGGTGGAAAATGCATCATATTTTTACAGCTCTGTGTACGTAACAGAGAACGCATCACATTACGCCAAAAATGCTAGCCACTAAAAAATAATACTGAAACCCCCATAAGTTAAAGAATTCACAACACACTGGCTGGCTCTTATTGGTATTCAATGTTAAATACAGACACTGAGAACACATGCAGTGCCACTGAGAAATCCAACTGCTCATCAATGCAATGTGTGTCACTTTCATCCACTTAGATGAATTTAGAAGGCTCTCTTGTGAAATTTGTTCTCACCATACAAACTGCCAAAACACATTTACCATATATTTCATACTTACCATGCATGATGAGCCTTGGTAAGACTGGTAGATGTAGATCATTTTCCACTGACATTCGGGTTGAACTTTTCTTTGGAAAGAAATTTGCCCTATGTTGGTGTTGTTTGGTATAAAAAAGTTAGTTGGTGAAAAGGCAAATTGCAAAGTTTGCATATGTGCAAATCCTGACTAACCTAGAAAAAATGAAAGCAATGATAAAATAAGTTGTTTATCAGCAAGAGTTCAATTGCTGATAAATGCAGTTACTCCAGGAAAAAAAAAAATTCTACACAAAGGGATATTACTTAGTGACGAGTTGTGAGGAGAGGCTTAAAAACTTGCTAAATCAGGAAGCTATTTCAAACCATATCTAACTTTACATTATGTATTTTAAAAACACAAATATTTGAATTGTTTACTTACTTGTAGCTCTCTGCGATTCATTTTCAGTCTCTAAACATACAAATGTACTATTGGGGTTCTCAACACAGCACGTAGCAGTAGCAAACAAACTCCAAATGGGCTCGTTTAGGGTGACATCCAGCCCTTGTGTATGTATTTGTGTGCTCACATGCGTGCATGCTTGCATGCGTTTGTGTGTGTTAATGCATGCATGGTGTGTTAATGCATTAATCCTTGTTTTCTGACTGAAGATGTAAACAGTTTGAAATAAACGGTGACGAAATGCATCATGTGAATGTAGACCAGTAATTTACCAGTAAATGTTACAGTTATTTCCGGTCATGGGCGCTAAAGTAATGTACCGTAGTTTATTATTAGTGCAGCAAAACCTCACCTCATATTACAGTAAAATACCTTCCAATGATGTGAAAGCTAAATACTGGCGTTTTTACAGTTATTTACCCAGAAATCTACAGCAAGGTTTAACAGTGTAACTAAATGTAGGCTATCTTCAGCTCTGCTCTCTTTGTGCTTCAAATTGCACTGGTAAAAAATCATTAGCAATATTATCCAGAAAACAAACAGGTAAAAATAAAGTGCCACCAGTGTTGGAAAAATGAAAATAGTGCAAGAAATATTTTATCTCTTTATTTCAACTGTTCCTTTAAATCAAGAAAAACTTAAATAACTTCAAATAACATTTCAAAAGGCTGAGCTGAGTTGAACTTAAAGACGGAACGGTGTGCAAACTCACCCGTTAACATGGGAGCCGAAATAAAAACGGACACGCCACGAGCTGCACAATTTATTACATTTATATTACCCTCAAATCGTCCATGTACATACATACTTATTTCACCCTGTGCTACAAGATACACCCATCGTGCAGTTCTTTTGTCAGAAGTCGATTCAAAAATGAGCTCGCATGTATGTGTGCGTCATGTGTGAGATATAAGACGCACACGGAGCTGAGCTTCGCGTCTGGTGTGCGACCCCTTTAACTGTCAACGCCACCGTGGCAACACAGGAAAAAAACGGTTCTACTGAGCTGCCTGATATAAATGTGATTATTTATTTATTTATTTTTAAAATCGCATTTGGCATTTAGTTATTTCATTGCATCAAAATGCTTCGCGGCCCGGATGGATGCATCTCGCGGTCCGGATTCGGACCGGAGTCCGCAGTTGGCAACCCCTGGCCTACAGTAACAATAGGAAACAACAAGTACCATACGAATCTAAATAGTGTGTCTAATGACAAAGGTTAATATTATTTTGTATTACAAAATACAATCGTAGAGACGTTGCTTACAGATGTTCACTCGATCCTTCCAGCAAACGTCACCTTTTCCACCATATAATTTCAAACGATACTCGTTTGACAAGGCTATTCATTTTGTAAAAATATATACATTTATTAACTTAAGTATGATGTTTTTGCATGCTTGTATTTCAGAGTACATCACAGTCACTGCGTAGCCTACATTGTGACTAACGTTATATAAACATGCAATATCGTTGACGAAAAAGTCTAAAATCACTGGTTTTGCTTGATATGGTTGCCAGATTTCAGTAATTAAAACCCCAATCAGAGCTTTTCTGTGAAAAGAACATGTATACTATGCTGTGTTTTACCTAAACATGTATAATCTGGCAACCATATGCATGCAAGCTCTCTCTCGAGCACGGATGATCTGAAAACACCAATAAACAAGTAGGCTGCATTTTAGCAATCTCCATTTGAGATGTTCTGCTTAAAGTGTCATTCAGTCGGTCTGTGTTCTGTCAGGACAGTCAGGACTCACAAGCCGCTTTGCTGAACAACTGAACTGCTTTGTGCTGTTAATAAATCAAGCTGATTGGCTGAAATAAGTAATATTAAGTAATCTTCCAAATGAGGCAAAAACAGAGCATTACATCCTATAGGGACAATTTATAGGGTTGTAAATGGACCTGTACAACTGTATCTGGACAAATTTTGCCCTTAAATAAGCCACATACCCTCTATGTAGATATCAGAGAACAATTTAACATTCTTTCAACTCATTCTAGGGCACCTTTAAATCATCAAAATCAACATGTATGCGCAACCCTGTACCGACTAAGCTACTAAAAGAGATGCTTCTAGAGGTCATAGATCCTCTTCTTAATATCATTAATTCATCTTTGTCATTAGGATATGTACCAAAATTTAAGTTGGCTATTATTAAACCACTTAAACACAACTTGATCCTACAGAATTAGTAAATTACAGACCAATCTCAAATCTACCCTTTCTGTCAAACACTAGAAGTGCCCTCACAATTATGAGAATTGGTATCTTTGAGGATTTCCAGTCTGTATTTAGACTGTATCATCCCAGGTGAAAAAGTCGTACTATTAAATATATTAAAAATATATGTCACGGAGTGACCTTGTAAGGGCGGAACTAAAAGTCATGGAGATTGGGCTTTAGTGATAACAGGTGCATAGAGGAGCGGGGCGATCGCGGATTGGGCAGTGTGAAGTAAAAGGGGAGTATAAAGAAGGCCTCAGAAACTGAAGGAGGGGGGTTGTCTTTTTGGAGCCGATGCGGCGAGCAAGTTAGAGTGTTTGGGCGAGTGCAGCGGAAAGAAGGCGGAGGATATTGTTGGCGGGGCGAAGACGGAGACAAGAGTGGGCCAGAAACAGAAACCGGGCTGAGTATATTGGGATGTATATCTAACTGTGAAATGCTCTATGGACATGTGTAACAGATGGTGGTTGAAAACAGGAAGACTCGCCAGAAGTATCACCAAAGGAGGCCCTTTCAACAGATCACGGGCAGCAGGAGAAGTATCCAGGAGCTGAAAAGAGGAGGGAAAAGCCTCGTGTTAGTAACGACCTTGTGTTAGTAACGGTGTGAGTACCCCAAAACCATTGTACAGTAGCATAATCATCTTGGTTGAACTAACTGTGAGCCTTCTTGGTGAGTCTGTGGCATTGTATGTGAGCGGCCCCACCGTGGAGGAGGATTGTGGGTGAGCCGGGACCAGTGAGCGAGAGCAGACGTTGGGCTGTCGCGGCGGCGACGTTTAAACTTGAGTATTTGTTGCATCAGTGTCTCTACGATTTCCAGGACGAGTCTTTGGTCAGACGGGGTTTTGACCCTAAATTCACCAAGAGTGTGTGGAGTACAGGGGGTGAGTCCTTGTCCTTTGCTGTGAGTGTATACACTTGAAAATTGCAGTGTGGTGCTGTGTTTGTGTTGTCAACAACCACCTTTCAGGCCTGACGAAATCCTACGAAGGAAGTAAGCACTGAGGCGGGCAAGGAAATCATCTCCAATTATATGCCGTCGATGACATCCTGATCCTTCAGTCTCCACGTGACGGTGGTGGGAAACAATTTTAAGTAAGAACAGCGTGGATATAGTGGGAAGCACTAACGGTGAGGAGTTGGCTGCTGTTAGGAGGAAATCAGCTGTGTGTGTATTATTACCTGTTGTGGAGTTCTTCAAAGGTTCGCGCCTGTCTTTATCTCTCGCCCTGTCGTTTGGAGGAAAAAGGAGGGAAGCGTTCGACCCACCCAGTGTAACACCCCGGGTGAAACAACTTACCTGTGTGTGACATCAGTGGAGGCCGTGTTCGGCCCAACGCAGCAGCAGCTTTTGATCCGTATCTTTATCAGCCGTTGGTTGAAGCTTCGGAAAAGGAACGCCTGACGTCTATTTCCTCGAAGGTCTGTGAGTTACATAATTTCTGTTTCACTGTACTGCCCAAAGCTAAAAATCAGCATATTGTGTTGTACACCCGCCTGTATGCCCAAGTGAAGCCCCAGTTACCTTTGATGTACTTACCTTATGCCTAAAGCTCAAGCCAGCATATTGTGTTGTACACCCGCTTGTATGCCCAAGTGAAGCCCCAGTTACCTTTGATTTACTTAGCTTATGCCCAAAGCTAAAGCCAGCATATTGTGTTGTACACCCGTCTGTATGCCCAAGTGAAGCCCCAGTTACCTTTGATGTACTTACCTTATGCCCAAAGCTAAAGCCAGCATATTGTGTTGTACACCTGCTTGTATGCCCAAGTGAAAATCCAGTTACCTTTGATGTACTTACCTTATGCCCAAAGCTAAAGCTAGCATATTGTGTTGTACACCTGCCTGTATGCCCAAGTGAAGCTCCAGTTACCTTTGATGTACTTACCTTATGCCCAAAGCTAAAGCCAGCATATTGTGTTGTATACCCGCCTGAATGCCCAAGTGAAGCCTCAGCTGTCTTGTCTACAGGCTTAATTACCTGTGCCCCGAGTGAAGAGTCAGCGGCCCCTCTGTCCACTGACGGTGTCCCGTCATACTTACCTGTATGTTCTTGTGCAGTTCCATCGGCATCTGGACGACCGGGAGTTCAACCCGCTGGGGCGCTTCGGAGTTCGCCACGAGTAGCAGCAGGTATTCATTGTGCATTCAAACTTCCAATACTCACCACTTTTGTCTGTTACGTCCAAGAAAGGAGAAGGCCCTGAACAGTCGTCCTGCAAGTCGGAACCAGGGGTGAATAAGCTGCTTGTCACTGCATACCCAGAAGGAAAGAGGATTGAAGGACTCACCTGAGATTCCCCCGCGACAGAGTCTGGGAGACTCGAGATTGTTACCAACCCATAGATCAAGAAGTGATCTAATGACAACAAGAGATAGACACAGCTGGGTATATAAAGGGTAGAGGGAACAAGTGACAGGTGTGGGAGTTCAGCTGCAGGAAAATGACAGGACAGGACAAACAACAGGAAGAGCCAGTGTCACACCCTGAACCTGTGACAGTAGCTGTGTTTCCATTACAGATTTGCGCAAAACTTTTGCGATATTTCTTAAATGTCGATAAAAAACTGTTGCGAAAATGACAGCGTTTCCATAGCTGCAGTTATGCGACTAAAACATATTATTTTCCTCTTGCGATAGGTCATTCCAAAATTATGGCACTTGGTAGGTTTGTATATCCCATCCACCACACTAGCCATTATTTTTATTGGAAGGAGACGTGTGTTATCCAAGCAATAATGGCAAGGAAAGCCCCTTAGGTTACTTAAGCGGCACGGATATGAGGTGTGTGTGTGTGTGTGTGTGTGTGTGTGTGTGTGTGTGTGTGTGTGTGTGTGTGTGTGTGTGTGTGTGTCAGATCTGCTTCAAGGTCTTCATGATAATGTAGCATTTCTGTGTTTAGAATCCAGTATTACTGTAATCCTATATTGTCTTTTATGAGTTTAATAAAGAACTCTGTCTCGTCTTCTCTCCAAACCGAACCCGTCATCTGTAAAGAATGATCGACTGTAAGGCGCGCCAGGTTGACGCATATAGAGAAGAGCGAAATGTTTGAATTTGCATGTTAACTCAAATGTTTTTTTTATTTATTTATTTTTACCACTTTCGTTATTTTGGCTAGATATTTCATTTGATGGACATATGAACAGAATTTAGAAATGCTTTGGAAAGAAAAAAATTGACATTTAATAAACAAAATATTTTTTTTAAATGAAGACAGCGTTTGGAGTGAGTGCATGCTAAATAATTAGTTCCCAGAGTCCACAAATAAAAATAGACAGTTTATAGTTTATAATTATGTCTTGAACTTATCTGTATAGCTAAAAATGACAAGAGTATTGTAAATTGTTTCATCTCTCTTAAAGGAAGAAGGAAAAAATTAGAACGTCTGCGCTTTTATTGGCCGTGGGTTAATTAAAACATATCCTAACTACGAAACTAAATAGGCTACGTTTAGGCCTAAACATAAGCCTGTAATATTATTATTTTAATTTAAATGTTGATTATGAAAAGTGAGCAACATGCGCAAGAATCACAATATGTTTGCGACCTGGGGAGTCACATGATTTTGATCACTTCGAGTTTTATTTTCTAGAAAGTCTTTCTTTAAAAAAAATATTTAGTTTTGTATAAATTGTATTTTTATTTTGATCGATGTTGGTCGATGGGTTAATGGATGTTTGTTGTTCCCTATGTGTGTGTAATGGACTAGTCCTTTGTGTATAAATTTCCCCATGTGTGGCATTTGGGAAGCCATGTTTTTTTTCTGTTTAGTTTGGTTTGATTATTGTTAAGTTTGGTTCTGTTCAGTGGATGCTCGGGAGGCCGGGCGGGCCCAAGAACAAAAGGAACAATTGAGATGATTTAAGGCATTGCAGCATCAGTTTGGCCTGCTTCAGATGGAGGTGCAAGCTCGTACTCGTACTCCACCCACTCCTGATCCACTTGCTATGAATTTAAATCCTGGGGAAATGCAGGATGGGGACCCTGATTCTGGCCGACCACTTTCTAAAAGGAGTGAAAGAGAACTTCATCAGGGGGACTATGATAGAGGTCAGTCCTTGATTAAAGTGCCCAGATTAGAAAAATTAAGTCACTCTGATGACGTAGAACATTTCTTGATAACCTTTAAGAGGATTGCTGCAGTATGTTGCTGGCCTAAGGCTGACTGGGCATTCCGCCTGATTCCCCTACTGACTGGTAAGGCCCGAGCGGCATATGTGCTTATGGACATTGATGACTCTCTTGATTATGATTGTGTCAAGTCAGCTATTCTGAGAAAGTACGACATTAATTTAGAAACTTATCGACAAAGATTTCGTTCTCTGGATGTTGAACCATTTGAGAGTCCCAATGAGCTGTATGCCAGGCTGAAGGAGCTGTATGGGAAATGGATTCGACCTAGAGGTAAAACTGTTGAGGAAATTGGAGAAATAATAATTCTTGAGCAGTATCTTCGAATGCTCTCTCCTAAGCTTCAGGTATGGATCCGTGAGCGGGGCCCTGATACTGCTGTGGAAGCGGCATCATTAGAGGATGTGTTCGTTGCTGCCCGGGGAAGGAACCAGCCATGGAGTTGGCGGGGTGGGAGAGAGTCTCGCAAGCCTCAGGTCTTTCATCCATCCCAGTACAACTCCCCGGGTAAGCCTCCTGTAGGAGGAAAATATGAGTCTGTGATGTCTTTTAAACCTCCCAAGAAAGTGCCTATTTGTTACTTGTGTGGTCAAGAGGGTCATGCCAAACCTGTTTGCCCAAAGAATGTTATCAAGCTCTCTCAAGTGTGTTATGTGCCCAGCAATAATGCAGCTCCAGTAAGGCCTGGACTTTCCTTAAAGATGACCACTGTGGAAGTGAACGGTAAAGATCTCCATGCTCTAGTTGACACTGGCAGCAACCAGACTTTGGTGCACAGACAGTTTGTTTCACCTGCCTTGATCAATCTTGCAGACAAGAAACTGATATGCTGTGTTCATGGCGATGAGAAACTGTTACCCACCGCGGCTCTTTACATCAAAGTACAGGGACAGACTTATCTCATGGACGTTGGGGTTGCAGATAATTTGCCGTATCCGGTGATTCTGGGGCATGATTTACCAGTGCTGTTAGATTTACTGCAGCCAGAACCGCTTTGCAATGTTGTAGTCACCAGAGCAAAAAGGAAACAGGTCGATGAACCCATGCAGCCACTCAGTACTTTACCTTTCTTTGATGTGGATATTGAAGTGGAACCTTCAAAGTTGCGGAAGTTCCGTAGTGAGAGATGGCGGGACAAGCTTGCATATAATGTTTCCAAAATACCGGCTAACCCCTCATTTGATTTGTTTCAAAGTTTCCAGGTGCCCACTTACATTATCCAGCTCCAGCAGGAGGACGTCAGCCTGGCTCCGTATCTCAAGAAGGCACAACAGGAAGCTATGACCAATGCTGAGGACGCTGACTCTGACTCCGAAAGGAATTTATTCCAAAAGGGGATTCTTTATCGCCAGTTTGAGTTGACAAACCAGCTTGTTGTGCCACAAGGTGTCCGAGAGGTAATCCTCATGTTGAGCCATTCAATTCCCTGGGCTGGCCACCTAGGAAAACACAAGACCTTAGCTCGCATCAAAAGACACTTCTACTGGCCAGGACTAAGTAGGGATGTGACTCAGTACTGTAAAAGTTGTCCTGAGTGCCAGAAAGTCTCTATGAGAAGCCCTCCTAGAGCTCCATTACAACCTCTACCTGTTGTGGGTACACCATTTGAGAGACTGAGTATGGATATTGTGGGCCCTGTAGAAAGGAGTCGAGCTGGTAATAGATTTATGCTTGTCATAACTGATTATGCAACTAAATATCCTGAAGTATTCCCGATGAAGTCCATTAAAGCCAAGTACGTAGCAACTTGCTGGTATAACCCTGTTGAAATATATTTATTAAGATATACAAGTTGACTAAATAATTTCATAGTTTAATAAATAGAATACAAGGTTAAAAAAAGTTAAGATTCATCGACCAGCGACGAAATGATGATTTTGCTCAATGAGAAAAATGCATATTGGTTAATGTTCATGGTTTACTAATACAGCATTTAAAACGTTAAATATTTGTTGAGTAATAATATGTGAAAATACTTTAAAACATGCCTGTAAAAATAGGAAGATAAAGTTACACAAATGCTTTGTGAATTTATTTTATTTCTGCGAGTATGTGTATGAACCAATGAGAGTAGAGGTCAAGGGACAAGGAAGAGAGAGACGAACGCAGGTGGTTTTTTGCGGTAAAGAAAAGACTGTTGTGGTGAATGTATCGCACTGTGTGAGTGAAAGGGTTCCACAAGGACTCTTAGAACGTGAGTGGTGATAGTTCCGTTTGTGTGAGTGGTAAACTCATCACTGTAAGACAGAAGTAAGTTTAAATTAGCCGCTGATTAAGTGACTAGTGTTTGTGCATGGACTTTGCTGACAAGCTAACGACCAGCGACCTCGATTAGTAAAGCCTGTGTTGAACTGTGCGACCGATGATGATCAAAGACCCTGACGGAGCCGGATAGTGCTATTAGAGTGGGTTTCTCGTTTTATTTTAATTTTATTTTTTTATATTGAAAATTAGCCTTCTGAAGCTTTACATAGTGCTATTTGATAAGCCAATATGGAACCCATGAAAGAGCTAGCAACAGAATTAAAAGGCTGGTGCCGCGGGGAGGCATTAGACGAGGCTCATGCAGTCATGGTGCTCATCCGAGAAGATGTAGACATAAGTGCAATTGAAGAGACAATGCAAACTGTGAAGTGCTTGGGACGAGTGCGAGTCAGAGGTCGAATTTTCAACAACCAACTAAACCAATACTTGGTCTTGTGGGAATGTAAGGAAGTAGTAAAAGGCGAAATTGTTCCCTTTGAAGTGTTTCCTATTGATGGTGGAAGCCCGTGGTCGGTAATCATAGCTGATGCAGCTACACAAGCCACTACACAAGTTGATATGTCCGGAACGCAACCCGCTTCAGATAGACATGCCGAAGACCTTCGCACATTGTTCCCTGAAGATAAAGCTGCTGCCAAGTCCACAGAGGCAATCCTGCGAGCTGTGAGTGATTTACTTGACAAGACATCCAAGTCATCAAGTGAGCATGGAAGTTATACGCCACCTACGAACTTTTTCTGGGTTGTTGCCCACCCAAGCTGGAGAAGATCAGTTCGACCACTGGTTGGGTCAAGCACGGCTCATGCTGGAAGAGTGTGACTGTTCTCACAAAGAGAAGAGGCGGAGACTAATGGAAAGTCTCAGAGGCCCGGCACTTGACATTGTAAAGGCAGTGCGAGCCAGTGATCCTGATGTGAGCCCCGAAGACTGTTTAGAGGCCCTGGAGCATGCTTTTGGGACAGCAGAGTCAGGAGAAGAGTTGTATTTTGCATTTTGCCTACTGCAGCAACAACCAGGTGAGAAGCTGTCTGACTTCCTCAGACGTCTCGAACAGTCGTTGAATAGGGTGGTGCAGAGAGATGGTCTGCCCCTTAGATAAGCAGATAGAGCAAGACTTGACCAATTGTTACGTGGTTCGATAACCTCTGATCTGATGTTAGTTAACCTTCGATTGAGAGAGAGGAGAGCAAATCCCTTTTTTTCAAATCCCTGGACTTTTCTCCAGCTTTTAAAAGAGATTCGAACAGAAGAGGAATATGAGGCCTCACGAAAGAAGATTACTCCTGTCGTGCAAAGTGGAAATGTAAGGCAGAATGCTGAGGTGAAACAGACGGAGATTCAGAACTTGAAGTCTGAAATTAAAGAACTTAAGGCCTTGGTTGCTGCTGTCGTGTCTAAGCCAGCCCACAACCCATCAGTTAGCAGTGAGAAAATTCCCCCAAATATAGTATACAGTGAGTGTGGTTCGGACAGTGAGATAACGGCTTTGAAAAAACAAATGAAGCACTTGCAACAGAAGGTAACAAATAAAGTAACTGAACCTCAAGCTGCCATTTCAGCTGTGAATACCTCGAAACCAGTAGCCAGTTCCCCACAGCGATCATTGAAAGTATCGGAGGAACACTTCTGTTATCGATGTGGTGAGAATGGGCATTTCGCAAGGAAGTGCCAAAGCCCAGAAAACCAGGATAAAGTTATCAAGAGACTTATCCAAGCTTTGAAGCTGTCCAAGAACAACCAGCCGTCAAGTGATGCCTCCACCAATGCTGTTAACTGTTCTGTTGAGAAAAGTACAGCTGACATGCCGGATGGTGTGCTTATTCCTGAAGGTTTAGTTGGGCCGCCTAGCCTGGTGCCACTGAAGGTTAATGGACAACCCTGCACTGCTCTATTAGGTAGTGGCTCTCAGGTGACGATCATTTTTGAACCTTGGTACCTGAAGCACTTGTCTGAGATCCCCATTCAGCCAGTATCTGGTCTTTCCCTGTGGGGTTTAAGTGAGTCTGGAGCTAGTTACCCTTACCGTGGCTACGTGGTGGTTGATGTGGAATATCCAGCTGAGGTGTTAGGAACCAGTCAGACTGTAACTGTCCTAGCTCTCATATGTCCTAATCCAAGGACTGAAGATGAGACGTCGGTCATTGTGGGCACGAATGCAAGCCATGTTAGACGTTTGGTGAATCAATGCAAAGATAATGGCATTGATGTCACCCGAACACTAGGCCTTCGTGTTCATGTTGAGGAAGATCAACCTGCTCTACAGGGTGGTGCGGTTCCAGTCCAAGAGGAGGAGGCTGGTTGTGTCCGATGGATGGGTCCTGGTCCCTTAGTCTTACCCCCAGATGGTGAGACTCAGGTTGTGTGCAAAGTCGAGCTGAAGGAACCTGTTGCTCAAGAAATCCTGATGATAGACTCCTCACCAGCAGCTGCCTTACCTGCTGATGTGATTTTTCATCCCATGGTTGTGCCCAGTGGGGCATTGGATGTCAACAGTTTGAGAATACAACTAAAAAATGACTCTTCAAGAGAAACTTCCATACCGATGGGAACAGTGATTGGATGTGTGTACCACATTGATTCAGTTGCGACGATTCCCCCTAAGGAGACTGCTTCCTCTGACTTTGATGAGAGCATGATCAACTTTGGGGACTATCCTATCTCAGAACAATGGAAGAACAGATTACGTAAGAAACTAGCTCAGAAGTCTTATGTATTCTCAATGCACGAGTGGGACGTGGGATTAGCAAGAGGAGTAGAGCACAGAATTCGACTTTCTGATTCCCGCCCTTTCCGTCAACGATCACGCCGGTTAGCCCCTGCAGATATCGAAGATGTGAGAAAGCATTTACAAGAATTGCTGCAGGCCGGAATCATAACAGAGTCGCGAAGCCCCTATGCATCCCCTAAAGTTGTAGTCAGAAAGAAAACTGGGGCTATTAGGATATGTATAGATTACCGACTGATGAATA
Source organism: Pseudorasbora parva (assembly GCF_024679245.1). Lineage (NCBI taxonomy): Eukaryota > Metazoa > Chordata > Actinopteri > Cypriniformes > Gobionidae > Pseudorasbora > Pseudorasbora parva. The sequence continues at coordinate 18,984,970 of NC_090183.1, forward strand.
GCCGCACCATACCTGACCAGTACACAACACCATGCATTGAAGATATTTTGAATGCATTAACAGGGAGTCAGTGGTTTTCTGTACTGGATTTGCGCTCGGGCTACTATCAGATAGCTATGTCCGAAGAGGACAAAGAGAAAACGGCATTCATTTGTCCGTTAGGATTTTTCCAGTTTGAACGAATGCCTCAAGGCATTACCGGGGCACCAGCAACCTTTCAAAGGTTGATGGAAAAGGCTGTCGGTGACATGAACCTCTTACAAGTACTGGTGTACCTGGACGATGTGATAGTGTTTGGAAAAACTCTTGAGGAACACGAAGAGAGACTGCTTAAGGTCCTAGATCGTCTCTGTGAAGTTGGGCTGAAACTTTCAGGGGACAAGTGCCAGATATGTCTGCCAAGGGTCAAGTACCTGGGCCACATCGTGTCTGCAGATGGAGTTGCCCCCGATCCAAACAAGATTGAGGCAGTCACTACATGGCCCATGCCAACAAATCTGAAGACGTTACAATCTTTCTTAGGATTTTGTGGTTATTACTGCCGATTTATTCAGAACTATTCTGAAATTGTTAGACCGCTGACTGAACTCACAAAGGGGTATGCTCCATCTCAGAAAAGAAGTAAGGACACCCACAATGTGAACAAAGTCTACTTGAAAGAATTGGCGCCGTTCGGTGAAAGATGGGACAAATCCTGTACAGATGCATTTCATCACATAATTCACTGTCTGACATATGTGCCTGTCCTGGCATTTGCCAATCCACAACATCCATACATCCTGCATGTGGATGCCAGCTTGAAGGGTCCGGGTGCTGTTATTTACCAAGAACATCCTGAAGGCCTGAGACCAGTTGCCTTTGCACGCCGAAAACTGAGCTCTGCAGAGAGAAACTACCCCATACTTCAGCTGGAATTCTTGTCACTCAAGTGGGCAGTAGTCGACAAATTCCACGACTATTTGTATGGTGCAAGATTCACCGTACGTACTGACAACAACCCGCTTACATACGTGCTGTCCACAGCCAAGCTTAATGCGGTGGGGCATCGCTGGCTAGCTGCCCTATCGACGTATGAATTTGATGTGCAGTATCGCCCAGGCCGACAGAACATTGATGCCGACCTGCTGTCAAGGAACATGCCGGAGGAGGATGGCAATGGCTGGGTGACTATACCTCAGTCTGGAGTGAAATCCATATGTCAGGGAGTCTGCGTTTCAGAGTCTGCTTGCAGTACATCTGTCTGTGTTGCTCAGCTCGGAGCATCTCCCCACTGTGTGCCTGACCTGTATGCTTTTCCCACACACCTGGAGTTAAAGTCGCTGGAACTCATGTCAAATAGGAGTCTCAGGAAAGCCCAAGAAGAGGATGAAGCAATTGGACCGGCCATACAAGCAGTCAAGCATGGGGGTTGGCAAGAGGAGGGGACCATGAATCCTGAATTGTCCAGATTGAAAAGGGAAGCTGGGAAGCTGGAAATGAAAGATGGATTACTGTATCGGTATAGCAAAAGACCATCCGGAGAGGTGATCAGTCAACTCCTCCTGCCGAGAGAGTGCCGAGAGATGGTTATGAAGGCCATGCATGATGACCTGGGGCACCTGGGACACGAAAGAACCGTTGACCTGCTCCGAAGTAGATTCTTTTGGCCTAGGATGTCGATGCAAGTGGAAGAATATATCAAGAACTGTGGGGAGTGTGTCACGCACAAGACCCCAATACAGAGAGCTGCTCCGTTGCACCAGATTGTAAGCCATGGACCCATGGATTTAGTGTGCACGGACTTTCTTTCCATGGAGCCTGACTCCAAAGGCATAAGTAATGTGTTGGTTGTAACGGATCACTTTACGAGATATGCTCAGGCTTTCCCAACTAAAAGCCAGAAGGCCCATGTTGTGGTAAAGGTCCTGATTGAGAAATATTTCATACATTATGGACTGCCTTCAAGGATCCATTCGGATCAAGGAAGAGATTTTGAGAGCCGTTTGATCCAAGAACTGTTGATCTTGATGGGGATACGAAAGTCGCGGACCACGCCGTATCATCCGCAAGGAGACCCGCAGCCGGAGCGGTTCAACAGAACTCTGCTATCGATGCTAGGTACGTTAGGCCGAGAAAAGCAGCGTACGTGGAGTCAACATGTGCCACACTTGGTCCATGCTTACAACAGTACCAAGTGTGATGCCACAGGGTACTCACCGTACCGTCTAATGTTTGGCAGAGAGGCGAGACTTCCTGTTGATTTGTGCTTTGGAACATCCCCTGATGGCAAAGAAGAGGTGTCTCACACTCTATGTAACAAAGCTAAAGGAAGACTTGAAGCAAGCCTACAAGTTAGCCTCTGATGCTGCAGACAAACGGCACCAGAGAAATAAGAGGTTGTACGATCGCAGAGTTACCTTTCAGTCCATTGAGATCGGCGACAGAGTACTGCTCCGGAATCTAGGCCTGAGAGGCAAGCACAAACTAGAAAGCAAGTGGAGTCCTGATCCGTATGTTGTCGTGGGAAAGATGCCAAACCTACCAGTGTTCAAGATCAAGCGGGAGGATGGAAGGCTAGGAACCAAGACTATGCACAGAGACCACCTTCTTCCGATTGGACAGCTGGTGAGAATACCATGCACTGACCAGGATTCTGATCCGCCTAAGAAACCCAAGACCAGAGCAGACACTCAAAAAAGAAGTCAAAGTGACTCACAACCAAAAACTCAAGAGTCACAGGAGTTTTCTGATTCGTCCTCTGACATGGAGTATTATGTTCCTCACTGTGTCAGTTTGGAGAGAGCTTGTCCCAAGGGTGCTAAATCCTGCCAGGCCTGTATCTGAGTTAGAAGATGAACAGGGAAATTACCCTAGACCCGAACATGTTCCTGGAAATTATTCAGACTCAGAAGAAGTTGACCACAACTCTGACCCCGAACCTGAGCATGAGTGTGATACGGAAGTAGCTCGGGAAGACACAAGTGAAGCTGGATCAGAGTGAAGGAGTATCTGAGGTCCAGGAGGTGAAAAGGCAGCCCAGCTTTGAGCCTAGACCTAAGAGAACTGCCAAGCCAACTATTAGACTTACCTATGATGAGCCTGGTAAATCAAGAGTTGAGCCTTTGACCATAGTACACAGAGGGATAGTCATTAAAATAGGAAAACACTAGATACATTAGTTATTATGCCCTTAGGACTCCTTTGATAGTATATTGGTGTCTGATGAGGACACGCAGACATTTAAAAGGGGGAGGGTGTAACCCTGTTGAAATATATTTATTAAGATATACAAGTTGACTAAATAATTTCATAGTTTAATAAATAGAATACAAGGTTAAAAAAAGTTAAGATTCATTGACCAGCGACGAAATGATGATTTTGCTCAATGAGAAAAATGCATATTGGTTAATGTTCATGGTTTACTAATACAGCATTTAAAATGTTAAATATTTGTTGAGTAATAATATGTGAAAATACTTTAAAACATGCCTGTAAAAATAGGAAGATAAAGTTACACAAATGCTTTGTGAATTGATTTTATTTCTGCGAGTATGTGAAACCTCACTTATTGGATAGTACAGCTAGTTGAAGAACTCAGGATAGCCACCTCTCGTTATAGTTAAGCACGCAAGAGAGGCGCTACACTTGATACAACTTTTTTCCAGAGTTGGGTTCCCCTGTCAGATTCTTACTGATCAGGGCACTAACTTTATGTCCACTCTCTTAAAGCAGGTGTATAAGCTTCTGGGGGTCGAGAGTTTACGTACCACTCCTTATCATCCGCAAACAGATGGCCTCACAGAACGTTTCAATCAAACACTCAAACAAATGCTTCGCAAGTTCATCAGTGAGTCGGGCAAGGATTGGGATCAGTGGTTGCCCTACCTCATGTTTGCATACCGAGAGGTTCCCCAGGCCTCAACTGGGTTCTCTCCTTTTGAGTTATTATATGGACGTGAGGTGAGAGGCCCTTTGACTCTGCTTCGTGAGCAGTGGGAAGGAACCCAGGGTACCGGGGACTCAATGAATGTGATCTCTTATGTTGTGCAGATGAGGGAACAGTTGGAGGCGATGGCAAGACTGGCCCAAACTCACATGGCTGAGGCACAGAGATCCCAGAAGTCATGGTATGATCGGTCCGCATGTGAAAGGAGTTTTAATCCTGGCCAGAAAGTGCTGGTGATGTTACCGAGTCAAGAGAGCAAACTATTGGCAAAATGGCAGGGTCCATTTGAGATCCAGCGGAAGCTGGGACCCACCACTTATGAAATTGCCACACCAGGCCTGGACAGGTCTAGTAAAGTATTGCATATTAATTTGCTGAAAGGGTGGATTCCTCGTCCTGAGAAAGAGTCACAAGTTCTGATGATTAAACAGGTGATGGAAGTGGAGGAGCAATATTTGCCTCAGCCGGTTGCAGAATGTGTCAATCTGGAAAGTTTACCAAAAGATCGCCAATCACAGGTGAGAGCACTTTGTCACCCTGACCTTTTTTCGGAGTACCCTGGAGCTACAACATTGATTGAACATGAGATTGTGTTGAAAAGGGATACTGTTGTCAAAAGGATGAGTTATCGAATACCTGAGCGATTACAGGTCTCCTTGAGGAAAGAGATGCTGACATTGGGAATCATCGAGCCGTCTAAGAGTGAGTGGTGCCACCCAGTGGTTTCGGTTCCAAAGAAAGATGGAAACTTACGGTTTTGTATTGATTTTCGATACCTGAACTCTGTCTCTAAGTTCGATTCCAATCCAACACCCCGTATAAGCGACCTAATTGACCGCTTGGGTCAAAGCAAGTATCTAACCACCATTGACCTCGCCAAAGGATATTGGCAAATTCCTCTCACCCTTCAATCTAGAGAGTTAACTGCCTTTAGAACCCCATGGGGGCTATTTCATTTGCGGGTCCTCCCTTTTGGCCTGCATGGGGCTCCAGCCACTTTTCAGAGGCTCATGGACCAGATATTGCATGGTTTGTCTTTTACGGCCGCCTACTTAGATGACATTGTTATCTACAGTGACACGTGGGAACAATAGCAGGATTACTCGGTGGTATTTGGCCATGCAGCCCTTCCGATTCGTTGTCCAGTATGTTCCAGGGAAAGATAATGCTACGGCTGATTTCCTCTCTCGCTGTGTCAGTGAGGTTCCTGAAGTGGGGGGAGTGTGATGGCTGACAACGTGGCCACACAGCAAGGCGGTAACTAAGCCACACCCACATAGACATGCATCTTTCTCTTGTTTGTTTACACATTAGGTTGCTGGTCTTTTAGTATATTTCATGATTAAATATTTTGTTGCAGATCACATTGTAAATTTCATAATAAAGACGGACACAGATTTGGTTCAGGTTCACCATTTTATTTCTAATTTACACTTATGCCATACATGACTAGTTTGGGGGGGGGGGGGGGGGGTATTTGTTGGTTATTATATTTGTTTGTGTATATTACACAAAATAAATTTCCCCATGTGTGGCATTTGGGAAGCCATGTTTTTTCTCTGTTTAGTTTGGTTTGATTATTGTTAAGTTTGGTTCTGTTCAGTGTACCCTTTTGTTTTGGGTAGTGATGGCCAAATGAAGCGTTTTGAAGCATTATTGCTTTCTGATACAATTGTGTCGAAAATGGTTCATTACTCGAAGCTTCATTCAGATAGAAATTGCAGCACCATCTCCTGGTGAAGTAAATGTAATGCAACAAAGAAAAGCTGAAACAGTGTTAGTGCTGTGAAACTCATTTATGTATGTGATTTTGAATCACTGATGAAATACTGATGAATTTCATGTGTTCACCTTGATAATAAAACATTAAGCATGATGTGTGTGTGTGTAATTATTTCTTTAGACAAGGACAGAAGATCAGACCAGCTTAAAAGAGTTGGAAACCATCACAGAAATTCCAATGGTTTGTATTAAAATACCAATAGGAACCACTGGCTTTTACCATTTAAACCACTACAGAATTCTTTTTTTTTAGTGTGTTTGGGGCATATTTCATTAGGATTGAATGCCCCCACCAATCGAACCCAACACATATCAATAGAGACCCGCAGAGGCCACTATAATTCCCATTACAACCAATAAAATTCCCATGAAAACCATTCCAAACCAAACCAAATACAATTTCAGTGATGGTTTCTATAGTTTTTTTTTTTTAGCAGGGCAGTATCATGTGTGCAAGCTTTATATTGTTTAGCTGTGCGAAGCAGAACTGTATAACTTGTTAACTGGTGGGACTGATGTTTTTGTATGTTGAAAAGGATGTGCTTGTGTAACTGGTAGTACTTTATAATGTAGCTGAGGGATTTTGAAGTTTTTGTCTTTGATGCATGTTTTTATGTAACAATGTTCATATGTTCTCTAATTAATAATAAAAAAAAAATATAAAAAAATGTGGCAGAGGTTGTGCTTTGGGTACATGCAGAAGGCTTACACAAAGTGTTCATTAAATGGTATGGTTTTTATTCAGAATTATTATTTTCTCCACAGTCTTTGGTGAAAGGCGATTTCTTTTTTTTGAAACAATTTCACCAGCTTTAGAGAATATCCTCTCGCATGGAACAGATGATGCAGGAGTACACAAAAACAGTTTAGAAAGCTGGTATAAATGAGGATATATTGCTTTGTGGGTGGACCAGTAGGCAAGAGGGTCAGCAGAACGCTGCAGTGGGGGATCGGTCATATAGCGCTGGACCTCTATGGTTGCATCTGATGTTGCACTTTTGTTCCTCCTTGCATTACTTGCATCGTTGTCCAGCAGCTCCCAAAGATTCACCTCAACTGCAAGGGAAATAATAAACAAAACCATGTTATCAGTGATAAATAGTTTTAAGTAACCTTCTAAGATTTTTACTTTACCTTGACCTGTAGTTTCACGATTGTGTGCTTTATCTGGCTGTGCTGAGTGGCTGGGTGTTTGATGAGCTGTATCTTTGATTAACGCTGTGCATTCAGATGTTAGTCGTCCAATTGCCGTCTGGGCCTGTATATGATTATGAAACCCAAATGTTTTAAATCATGGATCTAGTAGTGTGGCTAATGTCAAACCACTTGTCGATTCAAGAGCTGAAAATTTCTCTGCTAATCTTCTTGACAGATTCTGTCCCAGCTGGATTCCAGTGTCGTTGGTAATGTTTTTGAGGGTTTCATTAATTGTGTATCGCAACATTTTCATCATGGGAATGACCTTAGAGCCAGATACTCTCTTCTCCTCAGAAAGTTCAATGGTGGCCACCTGGAATGGGGCTAGCTTCATGCACTCAGATATTGCCTTATATTCTTCTGATGTCAAAGGAGCCACATCAGTTCTCAGTGTAGCCAGTGCTGCACCCACTGGTTCTCTCTCTTCATATATACACTGAAGCATTAAATAGGTACTATTCCAGCGTGTATCAACCTCCAGAATCAGCTTCTTCACAGGACGTCTCATTTGTTCCTGTTTCTCTCTAAGTCTCTCTTTTGCTGTGGTACTGGTCTTAAAGTAAGTCACCATCCTTCGTGCTCTTGTTCTGATATCTTCCAGACCAGGAGTTACATCAAGGGACTTCTTGACCACCAAATTCAAGGCATGGGCAATGCATATAACATGCCTAATCTTTAAGTTGTTGGCAGTGGCTATCATATTTGAAGCAGCATCAGTCACCAGAAATTTTATTTTGCTCTGGATACCCCATTCTTCAAAGAGCAACCTCTTGGCCTCTGCAAGGTTCTCCGCAGTGTGAGCTATTGGAAATGACCGTACCCCAAGAAGTACTGTAGCAAGCTTATCCTTGTCATCTACATAATGGCATGTAACAGCCAGATATGCATCCATATTAATAGAGGTCCACATATCTGCAGTTAGGCTCACACCAACAGTTTTCTGTAGCTCAGCAATGGCCTTCTGCTTCTGCTCCTCATATTTGTGGTCCACCATGATCTTCAAAGCCTGCCTGGATGGTAGTGCATAAGTGGGGTCAAGCTTAGCCACAAATGCTTTAAAGCCAGTGTCATCCGCAATAGAGAAAGGCTGTGAATCCTCCACAATCATGTCCACTAGAGCTTCATCAAGCTGTTGTTTGCGGTTCACTGGACAGAAAATATGCAAATGCATGTAAAACATTTAGTAAAGTTTATTTATATTGTCAAAAACAGTTTATTTGAACAGTCGAAAACTTCCATAAATTAGTTACCTTGACAGTTGGAGTTTTCCATTGACCCTCCAGACTGCTCATGCTTAGCTCTATAATGCCTCAGCATGGAAGACGTATTATTATTATACGCCAACTGCTGATCACAAACCAAGCACTGAACCTGTAACAACAAAGTTTATCTGTGTGAGGATCTATGCAATTACATGTAGGCAAGGCAAGTTTATTTATATCACATTTCATACACAGAAATTCAAAGAAATTAGAAAAAATCTAGGAGGAAAAAAGGCATTAAAATCATGAATGAGAATTTGAAATAACAATTAAAAGAAAATATTTGTGATTTTTTTTATTTGTTTCAAAACAGTCACACAGATTTTAAGTAAAAATAAATAAAATTGCAGCCAGTGTGAAGCAGCACAGTGCTCATTCAGTAAATACAGAGTTAAACAGGTGCGTGCAGATGTTAGCATATGACGTAAAAGCAATCAATTGTACTGTAGTGCTCCATATCATACATAAAATATTTGTATGCAGAAATGTCAAATCACTAACCTTATTCTGAGAAATAAGTTTAAAGTGTTCCCAAACTTGGGAACGACTTCTCTTTCTCGCTGGCTCCATCACAACGCTGAAATAAACTCAATCCACTCTCCTCAACAATAACTCCAAAACAAACACCAACTACTACAACCCACGGTGTTGCCATGGTTTGTCTTCACTTTTATAAGAAATACAGCCGCCAGGTTTCAAACCTGTCAATACTTGATTGGGCTGTCAAAGCAGTCAGGTGGTTCATTACAGGAGTGAAGCAGTTTGTTTGCTTCAGAAGGCATTTTCACGTGACTAGTGACGTAATGATACAAGCTCCGAAGCAGTGGTTCATTGCAAGGACCGTTCGAGTTTGAAGCAAGCTTCGGAGCATCGGTGTCAGACGTAACATCACTAGTTTTGGGCCCAGACCTGACTTTATTTTCATTCAGTCTTTCAAGTAATTTAATTTGTGAACTTTGGTTTTCTTCATTTAATAAATTAATTTTTTGGTTGGAAATCCTGTGTTCTTTGCCCTTGACTGCTTGGTCCCTCACAAGGCCCTATGTTGCAGCAATTCATCACCGCAACAGGTGACTTGTAAATGCGAAAAAAACGTTTCCATTGCAGTTTTGCGAAAATGTGCTTTTTCGAATTGCCTGAAAAACCACCAAATGAGAGCGTAAAAACTTTTTAGCGATATATGGGAGTTTTCGCGAAATTGCCGCGTTTCCATTGGGTGTATTTTCAATTCGCAATTTCAATTTGCGCAATTTGAAGGCTAATGGAAACGCGGCTAATGTCATCTGTGGTCCGCTCCGACCTGTGACATATACTTGAAATTCAAGTAATATGCTTATAATACATTTGTATTTTAAAAAGCAAATTAAAAGTGCATTGTTAAAAAATATATGCTTAAACATACTTTTAAGAAATATGCTGAACACAAGCATACTTTTATTATATTTCTAAAAAGTATACTAGAAGTACATTGGTAATAAATATATGCTTAATTACACTTTTAAGAAATATGCTAAACACAAGCATACTTTTAATTTATTTCTAAAAAGTATACTAGAAATACATTGGTAATACATTTATGCTTAACAACACTTTTTTAGAAATATGCTAAACACAAGCATACTTTAAGTGAAGTTTTAGTGTATTTATGCAATACAGCTCTTAAAAAAATTAAGAGACCACTTAACATGGATTTCTCAATGTTAAGTGGTCTCTTAATTTTTTCCAGATCTGCATTTATGCAATATAATACTTATATAATGCAATATATGTAGCGTATGCATTTATCATTTTAATGTTTTCAACATTAATGTTTTCTAAGTTGACAAATGTTTTATATATATATTTTTATTAGGGCTGTCAAACTATTATTTTTTTTAAATCGCGATTGTAACTCGCGATTAATCACAATTTTATCACAGATTTTTATTTGTTGTAAATGTATCTTAAATTTAGTTTGAATTAAGTTTTTAATACTCTAATCAACATGGGTATGGACAAATATGCATGCTTTATGCAAATGTATGTTTATTATTAGTGAAACCATATAATACTTATTCAATAATTATCAATAAAACAGCATGAAGACTAGATATGTATCAAAGGTCATAGATGTTAATCAAAGAACTTGTTCATGTTTTTAAGCCTAGCTTAAAAATTCAGAATAAGCAGGGATTTCTCTAATTTTAAGAATATAAATAAAGGTAAATTACTGGCAGTTTAGTTCAGAACAGGGTACAGTTCGTATGAAAAACGTCTCAGGTTACGTATGTAACCCTAGTTCCCTGAGGGAACGAGACGCTGCGTTGAAACGCTGTGAGAACGCCTCTGCGTTAATGCGTCGTGAAGCGCCTGTAGAACCATTCCATCTGAAAAAAGATCGATCGTCGGCGTGATGACGTCATCGACCGGAAGCTATAAAACGTCCGTGAAAACAAACAGGAACTAACTTCTGATAAAGCCTGAAGTAAGTGATCACGGACACGCCGGGAGTATGGCAGAGCGACGCAGCGTCTCGTTCCCTCAGGGAACTAGGGTTACATACGTAACCTGAGACGTTCCCTTTCGGGGAACTCGAGCTGCGTCGAAACGCTGTGAGAACGCTTATATCCACATCGCCATAGGACCAAGTGTCTCGTATGTGTGAAGCCGAAGCGCACACGGTTACGAGAGAACCTGCGCCCCAACAGTAGATGCCAGGTCTAGTTCATAGAACCTGACGAAGGTTAACGGAGACGACCATCCGGCCGCGTTACAAATATCGTGGAGGGAAGCCCCCGACAAGAGTGCTTTTGAAGCAGCCATACCCCTGGTTGAATGCGCCCGGACAGCCAGTGGAGACGGCTGCCCGGCCGCTTCATAAGCAAGTGAGATGGCCTCGACCACCCACTTGCTCATCCTCTGCTTGGATACTGGAGCCCCCTTCTTAGGGGGTCCGAAACAGACAAATAATTGGTCAAATTTTCTCCACAGGGCAGCTCTGTGGACGTATGTATCCAGTGCCCTCACAGGACACAGCAGATTTAACCTTTCCTGGTCTGACGTCTTAAACGGAGGAGGACAGAAGGCTTGTAGAGTGATGGGGCCCCGTGGGCTCGTAGGAACCTTGGGGACATAACCCGGCCTGGGATGCAGAAATGCTTTCACCATCCCCGGCGCAAACTCTAAACATGAGGGCCCTACCGACAGGGACTGAACATCTCCTATTCTTTTGAGAGACGATATGGCCAAAAGAAAGATGGTTTTTAGGGTGAGGAACCTCCTCCAGAGGTTCGAACGGTGGTCCGGACAAGCCCCTCAGAACAATGGCCAAGTCCCATGCTGGGACCCTCGAGTGCATAGCCGGCCTCAACCTTAAAGTGCCACGAAGGAAGCGTGTAATTAGAGGGTGTCTTCCCAAAGACACTCCACTGAAAGGGACGTGGAAGGCACCCAAGGCCGCCACGTACACCTTTATTGTGGAGGGGGTCAACCCTGCCGAGAACCTTGCCTGCAGGAACTCCAGCACTGTACCAACCGGGCAGTTAACTGGGTCCCACTGGCGTTCTCTGCACCATGCTGAGAAAAGTCTCCATTTCAAAGCGTACAGTTTCCTTGTGGACGGAGCTCTGGAGTGCAGGATGGTCTCTACGACCTCGGCCGAGAGACCTTCCTCTATGAGCCTAGCCCCCTCAGAGGCCAGGCCCACAGTTTCCACATCTCCGGGCGTGGGTGCAGGAATCTCCCGCCCGCCTGAGAGAGTAGATCCCTCCTGGTCGGAATCTCCATCGGAGAGCCTTCCAGGAGAGATATCAGGTCCGAAAACCATACTCGGGTCGGCCAGTACGGAGCCACTAGAAGTACCTGGGCCCCGTCCCGGCGTACCCTCTCCAGAACTCCTGGAAGCAAGACAATCGGGGGGAAGGCGTACAGAGGTAGCCTCGGCCACTCCTGTACCATGGCATCCAGCCCCAGCGGGGCCGGATGGGTCAGAGAAAACCACTGCGGGCAGTGAGAATTCTCCGCCGAAGCAAATAGGTCTATTTCTGCTTTCCCATAAACCTTCCACAGGAGCTCCACCACCTCTGGGTGGAGTCTCCATTCCCCGGGCCTCGGCCCCTGCCTCGACAGGCTGTCTGCTTCCTGATTCAGGGCCCCCGGGATATATACTGCCCTGATTGACAGCAATTTCCCTTGGGCCCACAGGAGGATCCGATGTGCCAATTTGTCCAACGGACGAGACCTCAGACCCCCCTGGTGATTTATATAGGCGACCACCGACGTGTTGTCTGTCCTGACTAGCACGTGGTGGCCCCTGAGATCGGGCAGAACTGTTTCAATGCAAGAAACACTGCGAGCATCTCTAGCCGATTTATGTGCCAGTGCCGCTGATGTTCCTGCCATAGACCCTGGGATGAGCGACCACTCATGGTCGCCCCCCAGCCCGTGAGAGAGGCATCTGTCGTTAGCGTTACGCGACGAACATGAGCCCCCAACACGGGACCCTGAGATAAAAACCCCGGGTTTTTCCACATGACCAGAGCACGTAGGCATCGCCGCGTGACTTTGATCGTGCGGAGCGGATTTCCCCTCGGGGAGAACCCTTTTGTTTTGAGCCACCACTGCAGTGGCCTCATGTACAGTAGGCCAAAAGGTATCACGTTGGACGCTGCTGCCATGAGACCTAACAGTTTCTGGAACTGTTTCACAGTGACGGCTCGGCCTAGCTTCTGCTCTTTGACGGCTGCCAGGATCGATGCTATGCGTGTTGGCGATAATTGCGCCCGCATAATTACCGAATCCCAGTTCACACCTAGAAAAGTGGTTCTCTGAGCCGGAGAAAGCACACTCTTCTTGGCGTTCAGCCTCAACCCCAGCTTCGACATATGGGCGAGAACAGCATCTCGATGCTGAACCGCCATCTGCTCTGTATTCGCTAGAATCAGCCAGTCGTCGATATAGTTCAGAATGCGGATGCCCTGCAGACGCAGCGGCGCCAGAGCTGCATCCACACACTTGGTGAACGTGCGGGGTGACAGTGCTAGACCGAAGGGAAGTACACGATATTGGTATGCCTCTCCCCCGAAGGCAAACCTCAGGAACTTCCTGTGATGTGGAAGGATGGACACATGAAAATACGCATCTTTGAGGTCTATGGTGACAAACCAATCCTCCGACTTGATCTGCGATACAATCTGTCTGAGTGTAAGCATCTTGAATTTGAGCTTGGCCACCGAGCGATTCAATAGCCGCAGATCTAATATCGGGCGTAAGCCCCCATCCTTCTTCGGCACGATGAAGTAACGGCTGTAAAAGCCAGACTCCCTGCTGGGAGGGGGAACCCTCTCTATAGCCCCTTTTTGCAGGAGTGTCTCTACTTCCTGTGCCATTACCAGAGCCTGCTCCGGGCCCACCTCTGTAGGTAGGACACCGCAGAAAGGAGGTGGCCGACTTCTGAATTGAATGGCGTACCCCTTTTCTATTATCTGCAGGACCCAATGAGATATATTTGATAGACGTTTCCACTCGTCTAGAAAATCTACTAAGGGAACCAGCCTCTCGAGGCTGGCCTCTGGTGTATTTTGAGCAACAAGCACAGTGCCCTGAAGCGGCGGACCGGCAGGGAACAACTGACTTGACTGCTCGGGGGCCCCCCGAAGGGGGTGCGGACCACCCTCGGGTGGCCCGCGGAGACCGACTGCGCCCCGGCATTGCGGCGGGGTTGGCAGCGCGGCCCCCCGAGGGTGCCGTAGGGAAACGGGTACCGTTGGCAGGGGTAAACACCGTTTCCCTACGGGGGGAACCACCCTCAGCGTCCTGACGCTTCTGGCGTCAGGAACGCTTCGACGAGGCCTTCTTGGCGATCAGGACTGTCCGCAGATCAGCCCTGCCCCTCGAAGGCCTCGTCTGAGAGCGCCGCCCCTCGTCCCCGCGCTGAGGGGGAGCTCGGGCAGCGACGCTCTGTTTTTGTTGAGCCCTATGTGAGGAGCTCGTACTCGGTTTGGGCTGCTTGGTGGTATCAGCAGCAGCCCCAGGGACCTGGACCCGGAGAGGGAGGAACTGCTTGAGCGCCGCAGCTTGCTTTTTCGACTCCTGGAACCTCTCAGTGACAGTGCTTTTTTTCTTTTTATGTTTAATCTGGCCACTGCTCGCGTCAGAACCTCAACTAGCTCCTCACTAGCAGGGGACTGAAGTGGCGAGTCTTCAGTCTCGATGCTTTCAACGTCCACCTCCTCAGAGCTGGACAGATGAAGCACCGGCGACTCTCTCGGGGGGGAAGAAACCGTCATGCGTGCTTCCATGCCCCGAGAAGAGCCGCTGGATGGAGCAGGTGAGGGCAGAGATAAGGCAGCGCCCGTCTCTAACCCCTCTGCAACATCCAATTGTGATCCCCACGACTGCAGCCTTCGCTCCGCCTCGGCGGCAGCGGGACCAGAGCCGCGGGGAACACGAGCCGAGGCACCCTCCTCGAAGAGTGCCCGGCGGGAGCGCAGCGTTCTTAGTGGTAATCACTCACAATGCTCGCAAGCAGCCCCCTCGAGGGCTGCCTGGGCATGCTGCACTCCCAAGCATGCAACACAGAGAAGATGTGTATCCCCGCCCGTGCTTTTTTTTTTTTTTTATCTTTTTATGTAGCGTGGGCAGGGAGGAACACACTTCCTGAAATTACAGCTCTCACTCGCCATCTCTATCTATTTTATTTTCTCTTTATTTTTGTTAAACTACTGATATTTAACAAAAAGGGTGGAAAATCTCTGGATATAGACAGACAAAAACACCAAATAGACAGACAGGTTCACACAGATCGCTTGCTGAAGGCTCAGAAGCTAGTTCCTGTTTGTTTTCACGGACGTTTTATAGCTTCCGGTCGATGACGTCATCACGCCGACGATCGATCTTTTTTCCGATGGAATGGTTCTACAGGCGCTTCACGACGCATTAACGCAGAGGCGTTCTCACAGCGTTTCGACGCAGCTCGAGTTCCCCGAAAGGGAACTGGTAATGTGAAAGCTGTCATGCGGACCTGTGAGCACACCAGTAACCACACCATACCTTTGCTGCGTTCCACTCCACTTTAAGGCACTGTAACGACAATGACTATGAGTTTAATATCTCGGGGAATAATTAACTCAAAAGGGATTTAATATTCAATATTCATGAATTTATGAATATAATTTGCTAGTCGTTCATTACGTATTAAAATTTTCCGATAGGGAAAAATGTTTAATTAAATACAAGTAACCCTTTACGGAATTGCTTGAAATTATCCTACTAAGTTTGTCCTGCAAATTAGTTATAGACTCTCAAATCGATTCTCAATAAGGGATTACTGCTTTACGAGCACATAAGAAACATTAACTTTACTGATCAGGACAAAATCAATATTTCAAGTGGTCGTACAGTTTACTTTACTAAAATAGTAGCATAAGCAGTTAGGTAACGTTAGATCGTAAGTTTCATTGACTTCGTGTATGTGGCAGAATAACAGATTCAACTCATTAACTGTCTTTTGGAGGTTTAATAAACACAGACTAAAAATAACACTACAATTCACACAGAAAGTACACACTTAAATATGCATCAAGAGAGTAGAAATATAGATAGTAAACGAAAGAATATGGTACATAAACGAAGATAATGAATAGACTGAACTTAGAGAGAGAGAGAGAGAGAGAGAGAGAGAGAGAGAGAGAGAGAGAGAGAGAGAGAGAGAGACAAAGAGAGTGGGGGGGGGACAGCTTCCTTCAGTTCATCAAATACAACCTTCACGGAGTTAACTTGTCCCAACGGGAAAATAACACACCCTCTTAACAGCAGTTTGAATTTGGAAATAAGAATACTTGCTTTAGTTTTGGCTTCTCGCGTGTGTTCCGAGTTCAAATGTCCTGCGTGTCCGGCGGTTCTTTCCGAGGTCGGGGTGGAGCGGCTGGTTGCTCTAGAGATGCTCTGTGTTCTCCCTGAAGAAATGCCCTCGGGGCTAGGAATTTGATGAATCAGTAGGGAAGCGAGGAGAGAAGAGGAGGAAGAGACGAGGGGAAGAGCTGGGGCCTGCTGGCCCAATAGTGTGTGTGGGCCTCGGTTTCTGGTCCCACACAGCACATGGCTCTGTGTAAGGAGGCCCTCCCTGCTTGGAGGGACGTGTTGGTTCAGCCAGAGAGAGAAGAGAGAGAGCGAGAGTTGTCTCCACTGGTCTTTTAAGACAATTAATCCACGCCCCTTCTGGGTTAGTTTACCCAATCCAAAGGGTGAATTCTGAGCGGGAAAAATTCTCTTTGTCTTGGTTTACGACCTGCTTTGCACGTTTATGAGGTGTCGTAAGGGGTGTTGATTTTGTATAGTTTTACTCCCAAGTTTGCTAAACATATTAATGATACATTTCATAATCCCATTTTGTGCATCGTTGATTAAGTCAAAGAAATAGGAATATTTAGATATCAAACACCTTATGGTTGGGAGATATTAAAGCAGAGATACATTCTTACACAGGACTACAAGCATTTAAAATGAACTTACATTGTTTCTACATCATGATTGAGTGGGCATGAGTCAAGGAGCATGCATACACACCTCGTATACAGTCTAGAATAGTCTTAATTAAAGCTTCATAAGGAATGTGCGTGTGTGTGTTTGTGAGTCCGTGTGTATTGAAAGGAATCTTGGCATCTCCCTGTCTGGGAGTAGTCCCACCCCCCGGGGTTAGACTTAACCAATGAGATTGTTGGGATTTCCAAGCGGGAAATTCCTCGGGAGATTTTATGGCTCTTTGTTTCAAGCTTGAATCAATGGGTCTCTGCCCATTCATACTCTAATTAATGCAACAAACACACACTGCATTTTCTGAATAAGTGACATACATGGAAGTGTAAGTCGTGAAGTGAGCATTAATTTGATAGGAGACATGACATATATGAGGTTACCTGAACTAGTAAGTTGTTAAGACAAAGACAAAAAGATGCAAAATACCATACAGAAGAAACATTTTACAAGACAGTTATGTGTTTACATATAATGTCCTGGGGTGCATGTTCATTTATAGATGGTTGTCTATAATTTGAGGCAGAAGCGTGTGTTTTACAAGATCTAACTCTGGACTTTTCATGTGGCCAAATTCTTTTGGGCCGTAAAACGTCCTATCAGATGGTTTCCAGGGTAACGGAGAATCTTTCTCTGTTGTGTTGGGGGAAGGTCTGTTACTAAGCACAAAGCATTCAAAACATATTTGTTAAATGTAACTGGCGATTGTGTGTTTGATTCGCCTGAGTCGCTACAGCACGCACTTGCAAACTTCCCTAAGCACTTCCCCTTGGGGGAATCCCTGCCTCCATTTTGAAGTGCGTTCCACTTCGTGAAGTGGACAAGGGAAGTTTATATGGACAGACAGGGGCGTAGCACCAAATTTTGGGCCCTGGGTACAAACCATCTTGCTGGGCCCCCGTACCATGTATGTGTATGTATAGAAAACGGACTTCCCTGCCTTGGGCCCTGGTTACTCAGTACCCTTTATCCCCCCAGTCCCACGCCCTTGTGGACAGACCCTTGCTCCCTCGATTTTGACCGAGTGAGCGAGTCTACTTCATATGTACACTTCAGGCAGCTTCATATAGCACAATGCAACGCGATTGTGACGTCACCACATATCACGTTTAATTTACCCCACCACAAACAACTATAACTATTTTTAAAAACATTTAAAACAACCCAAACACATCCATATACATATAGAATGCTGCATTAAACAATTTCGTAAAGGTAAAAAATAAATAATATATCAACTCCATAGTGGATTCCGAGTGATCAAGGGCTTAGGGCGTTCCAGTTCAGTCCATTTGCAAAGTTTCCGCCAGTAGTGGGCACTCATGCAACGTAGGCATGACGCACATCCGAGTGAACGAGACGGAGGGAAGTTTGCAAGTGAAGGGCATGATAAAAACGAACTGGAACGCAGCACCGGAGGAGGTCCATATTCCACGAGTAGGAAAAATAGTTTGGCCCCTTTAAGAGAGGCGTGCTTTCTATTGAACTGCCGGTATTTTGCGTGTGCGCGCCGAACTATGCATCGATTTACATGAACAGTGTGAGAAACGGAGCGTTTTCTTTCGACCTGGTGTCTATGGTTAAACAGAAAATGTGGTAGCTTATAGGCAATAACTGCACTTTTGGTTTAGAATATTAATGATAACAATTTTCTTTCCCTATTAATTTTTTCTGCTGCATCCTTTACGTCTATGGCTTATCCCAATTTCTCCAACTACGGATCAAACAGAAAATGCACGCTGCGTTAACGCGCGTTAATAAATTTAGTGCTGTTAAAATGAATTTGCGTAAACGCGTTAACTTTGACAGCCCTAATTTTTATATATAACATTTTTCAACTATTATTAAGCATTGCAATATGCATACTTACAGTATTGTTCAAAATAATAGCAGTACAATGTGACTAACCAGAATAATCAAGGTTTTTCGTATATTTTTTTATTGCTACATGGCAAACAAGTTACCAGTAGGTTCAGTAGATTCTCAGAAAACAAATGAGACCCAGCATTCATGATATGCACGCTCTTAAGGCTGTGCAATTGGGCAATTAGTTGAATTAGTTGAAAGGGGTGTGTTCAAAAAAATAGCAGTGTGGCATTCAATCACTGAGGTCATCAATTTTGTGAAGAAACAGGTGTGAATCAGGTGGCCCCTATTTAAGGATGAAGCCAACACTTGTTGAACATGCATTTGAAAGCTGAGGAAAATGGGTCGTTCAAGACATTGTTCAGAAGAACAGCGTACTTTGATTAAAAAGTTGATTAGAGAGGGGAAAACCTATAAAGAGGTGCAAAAAATGATAGGCTGTTCAGCTAAAATGATCTCCAATGCCTTAAAATGGAGAGCAAAACCAGAGAGACGTGGAAGAAAACGGAAGACAACCATCAAAATGGATAGAAGAATAACCAGAATGGCAAAGGCTCAGCCAATGATCACCTCCAGGATGATCAAAGACAGTCTGGAGTTACCTGTAAGTACTGTGACAGTTAGAAGACGTCTGTGTGAAGCTAATCTATTTTCAAGAATCCCCCGCAAAGTCCCTCTGTTAAAAAAAAGGCATGTGCAGAAGAGGTTACAATTTGCCAAAGAACACATCAACTGGCCTAAAGAGAAATGGAGGAACATTTTGTGGACTGATAAGAGTAAAATTGTTCTTTTTGGGTCCAAGGGCCACAGGCAGTTTGTGAGACGACCCCCAAACTCTGAATTCAAGCCACAGTACACAGTGAAGACAGTGAAGCATGGAGGTGCAAGCATCATGATATGGGCATGTTTCTCCTACTATGGTGTTGGGCCTATTTATCGCATACCAGGGATCATGGATCAGTTTGCATATGTTAAAATACTTGAAGAGGTCATGTTGCCCTATGCTGAAGAGGACATGCCCTTGAAACGGTTGTTTCAACAAGACAATGACCCAAAACACACTAGTAAACGGGCAAAGTCTTGGTTCCAAACCAACAAAATTAATGTTATGGAGTGGCCAGCCCAATCTCCAGACCTTAATCCAATTGAGAACTTGTGGGGTGATATCAAAAATGCTGTTTCTGAAGCAAAACCAAGAAATGTGAATGAATTGTGGAATGTTGTTAAAGAATCATGGAGTGGAATAACAGCTAAGAGGTGCCACAAGTTGGTTGACTCCATGCCACACAGATGTCAAGCAGTTTTAAAAAACTGTGGTCATACAACTAAATATTAGTTTAGTGATTAACAGGATTGCTAAATCCCAGAAAAAAAAATGTTTGTACAAAATAGTTTTGAGTTTGTACAGTCAAAGGTAGACACTGCTATTTTTTTGAACACACCCCTTTCAACTAATTGCCCAATTGCACAGCCTTAAGAGCGTGCATATCATGAATGCTGGGTCTTGTTTGTTTTCTGACAATCTACTGAACCTACTGGTAACTTGTTTGCCACGTAGCAATAAAAAATATACTAAAAACCTTGATTATTCTGGTTAGTCACATTGTACTGCTATTATTTTGAACAATACTGTATTAATATGTTGTTCACTTTTACTTCTTTAAAGGCTGTTGTCCATTACATGATACGTTTAACAGGCT
Source organism: Pseudorasbora parva (assembly GCF_024679245.1). NCBI lineage: Eukaryota > Metazoa > Chordata > Actinopteri > Cypriniformes > Gobionidae > Pseudorasbora > Pseudorasbora parva. Next base: position 19,005,213 of record NC_090183.1, read on the forward strand.
ACTGCTGAAATTCCCACAAGGATTTTAACATCATATTATTTGAAATATATCATAAGCACCGATCTATACAGAGAACAGTGTGTGAGGGCTGGATGGAAGAACAGAACCCAAGAGCAGATCAGTTCAAAATATTTATTAGGACAAAAAGCAAAGTAAAAGGAAACAATATTTAACTGGGCAGCCGAGCTGCCACGTCAGGGGAAATAGCTGTAGACACAATCCAAGAACAGGCAAAAGTCAGCAATAGGTAGACAGTAGGGATGGCTGACGCGAACCTGACGTTTCGACGCTGTGTCAAGATCCCGAAGCACAGATGCTTTGAAACACTGCTCCGAGCTGTGATTCGACACACCCATGTCACGTGACTACAGCTAACCGAAGCGCCGAAGTGTTTCATCAGGTGCGCCTGTCGAAACCATAGACAGTAAAAGAAATGGACAGAGCGTTCCCATTGACGTCTACGGCGAAAGAATGAAGTCAACCTAGGGGCACTCACTTCCTGATGGCTGAGCGAACTGCGCAGGCTCAGACTGAGCTTGACGACGTAGATGTGACGTGAGCCTCCTGTCTGACAGCTGTGAGTCTTCTAGTAGATGTGGAAAGTGAAAGCTGAATCACGTTGTTTAAATATTTTCTCCCGTTGCTTTTGGCTCATGGGCTTCTCTCCATTCTTCTCCCTTGACTTTATCAGACTTTATGTCTCCACGTCCCCCCGACTGCCTCATAGACAGTAAAAGATTGCCTGCGAGCGTCTCCTCAGGTCTATACGGTAATTTCTCAACTGTGCGACAGGGTCGCGTTGGTTATGACGCAATCGTTAGCCTATTTTTACAAAAACAGCTTCTGCGGGGCGATAGTGTAAGATACAAGGCAATGGAGCCTTTTATACATTGTCGTGTTTCTTTAGAAATAAACAATGGACAAATGGAGTCTTTAAACGCCTCAGATGTAAAGTTATTCACTGTCAAAGTGACTCAAAAATGAATGGGAGTCAATGGGATGCTAACAGCAGGTGATGGCTTGGTTAGCAATGGCAGCCCCTAGGGGTGGAACGCTTTCCGAGCGCTAGATTACCCCCTTGGTCGAAACTGCTTTGATTAAAAGGGGCGGGAACAAACCACACAGTAACATATCTGAATGAACCTCATTCCCCACGGTTTAAAAGTGAAGGTAATCCATCTTCACATTGTGGGTTTTTGTGAGAAGAGAGAGAATTTGTGATATAAGTGAGATTTATTGTGCTCTATGGTTAGTTATATTTAGGCTAGATCTAAATGATATAGGCTATATGACTGATCAGTGACAGATAGGATAGATATTCTTATAGTAGCACATTCATATAGGCTAAATTAGAATTATAGATATAGAATATATAGAATTATATAGATATATAAAAGATATTCATAGGTGATATATATTTTTATTTTATTCATTTATTTAATAGGGACCAAGCATATTCATTAACATTGTTGTATAAAAATACACCATGTAAATATGCCAGAATTAGTAAAAATAACTACTTTTCGTCTGCAGTCCCTATAGGCAGATAACAAAAATAACAGACAGCCAACAATCATACAACATCATTCATATTCACCCAAAAAAAAGAAAGAAAAATATCGACCAAGTCCTTCACCAGCAGAGCAATTCATTTTTTTTTAAATAAAAATGTGATGTAACAAATGACACATTGTGGCTTTATTTCTTTTAATAATCTTAATTTTTCATGACAAAAAACAAAACCAAAAACAGTTATTTACAATGAGGAGGCTACAGGTTACAAAACCAAGTAGTTGTCAGACAGATGTTAAAAACGTTTTTGTTTTTTTACACACAGTAGATCACAGTCAAGGTTATTTCAGATCAATACACGCAAGTGTCCACTAGATGGCGTCATGGAGACGGGTGTCGGGTGTTGTTTCGAAGCTTCGGCACATTTGCTTCAACTGTTTCAGTGCTTCACGACTCCTTAGTCTGCCAATCACTAGTAGACAGTCCAGTGAGGCAGTAATGCAAGAGGGCAAGACAGGAGAGTGATCCAAGAACTGGCACTGGCAACACCGAGCTGCACGGCTGGACCAGACTAGGGAAAAACAAAACAGAATCAAAACTTGACAGGACAAAAATAGATTTAACATCTAAGAGGCTAGCGCATGACAGAAAAGCAGTCATAACACTCTGGCAGAGAAGGCAGATAAGAGAGGAAGCTAAACAGTGTGAGAAATTAAACGAAAGGAGAAACAGGTGAGAAGTGTGCAAGAGACCTGATTATGATGCAGCACAGCTGCCTCCAAAATCAAGAGCGGGGAAACTCAAATGAGAGACAGGTGAGAGAGTGGTGTGCAGTAAGTGCTGATTAAGAATACAGCACAGCTGTGGTGCAATGGAAAAATACAGGGAAACAAATGAGAGAGCAGGAAAAGCAATGATCAAACCCGAGTCCTGACACAGTGATCATAAATTATACATCTTTAATAAAAATCCTGTTTTTACATGTGTTAAAATTCAAACCACACATGATTAAACCTGATTGGTTCTCATAATAATAAGCTCTCCTCAGAGATTCTGTTTATCAGATATGCTGTGCGGTTGTGAGTGTTGCTTGAATGTGGACTTGGAAACCATGTGACTCATATGGATTACTTTGGTGATGTTTTTTAGTTGTTGTTGTTGTTTTTTGCAACAAGCTTTTTGAAAGTTTTCTTCAGGCAAGTTGTCTTTCATCGGAGAGTAACGTACATCTCTCATTATTTTTGTGACTTCAAGTAAGATTTGTATTTAATTAACGTTACTTTTTTTGCCAGTTGTATTTCTGACACAAAATGTAATTGTAACAGCACTTCTTTTTCGTTTTCAGCTAACGTTAATAGCTACATTCAATTTGACCATCAAAACCAAGCTTTTCAAATCTACATTTAATTAGCCTGGATGCCAGCCGAACTTAGCCCCGCCCACAATTTTTTTAGGTCGGCCAGTTCGGTCTGGCCTCACTCCATAGAGGAGTAATTATCTCCGAACAGAAACTGTTTCCTGACCAAGGAAATCATCAGGGTGGGCTTTAGACGATGACGGACAGATGATAAACAGTAACGTAATCATGCACGTCATCAAAGGGGCTTGGATTATATTTGTTCAAATCTTAAACGGAGAGCTTGTTTGTATATGCATTCACCTTCACAATTTCTCTCAAAAATGATGATCATACTGGGTAAGTACTCTGTGTATCATTAAATGCTTTTATTTTTTTACAACACCGGCAAAGATCGTTTATTTCAGCGTGTGCAGACAGGGTTGCCAAGTTTTTACAACAAACCCCGCCAACTACTAGCCCAAAACAATAGCTTCTCGGGAGGGTTCTCCGGGTAAAAAATTGTGTTTGGGGGGTAAAATGTGTGTTATTTTGGCACGGTTGCCTGCTAAAATTCGCACTCATGTTTCTATATATCACATAACAGTCGCTTCAACCCGCGGACATAGAAAACAACCAGCGGAAAAAAACGCGGACTTGGCAACACAGTGCAGTTGAGCTCTGTTCACGTCGCTTCGTTGCTCTGGTTGTAGGTCTATCCAGTTGAGTTCTTTCCTGGTTCGGTTGAAACACGCCCCATAATCACAGCCCAATGGAGCATATTCAGACTCATATTCTGACTAGAATTAAGTATGACCACGTGAGGCTAATATGCATTATCTTTGAGAAAATACATTAAACACAAGTGGTAATGCCTAACGTTACCTATCTGATGGTGATTCACTGGACGAACCTATGGTAGAGAGGGTTTGAAGAGGCATTCCAGGTCCTTTGCAAGGAGAAGATGTGGAAGGTCCTCATTTTTTGCTAACTTTTTGGTAAAAAACAAAAACAAAAAAACACTAACGCTACAGTATAAACAACAAATTTACATTTACCAGTTCTTAAAATGCCTTGAAGTATTCACAGTAAACATGACCTCACCATGTTTTTAACATTATATGCATAGACAATAAGTCTTTCAAACAACGCACTGTTGATTGAGATAAACAAATCACATGTTTTCTGTCAGTAAAGGAATTGAACCAATTGCTCACCTGTCTATTAAAACACATGCACTCTGTCTAGTTGAAGTTTTTTGCGAAGTTCTCTCCATTTTGAAAATCCCACACCAATGTTGATCCTGGTTTTATTTCTCTTCTTGTCCCAAAATCGTCTTGGGTCATTTGTTTGACCCATACGTTGATGTTTACGTTTATGGGACTTTATTTTATGTTTGTTCTGTCTTTGTCGACAGAATCAGCTGCAAACGGCAAAGAATAATTGTGTTCCATAACGACTGCACGAAACAAACTACCGGTAGTTGCTTGATAGACGCTACACCGTCTGCATTTGTCCACGACACTATATGCTGCTGTGGTTTCTACGGCAACCGAGCAGAAACTGAGGGTAATGCGGATATGACGCCATTGACTGCCGACTACTTTACTCCTATTCACACGTCTCTGTACCTTGGTTGAAATCGCAATTTTCTCACAATTTACAAACAGTTGGAAACATTTGAGATATTGTAAGTACTCAACTGAACAAAATATATAACACTGGCCTGGTGGTTTATAGATATTTTACTACAAAAATCCTACATAGTGCACCTTTAAATATTAATTTTGAATCATTTAATATGTATCATGGTTCCTTTCACTGTAATTCAATACCCTTTGAGTTATTTGATCCGAATCAATTCCTTACATATTTGGTGGAGATGCGGCCAGTTTTAACTAAATTATTTACACATAGACATGTACACTACACTGTAAAAAAATATTTAGAAAAAAAGTTACCTGGTTGCCTTAAAATTGAGTTCACTGAAATTAAAATTTTGAGTTAATACAATGACAATTTATTGAGATTCGACAACCTTCATTAAAATATTATTAAAAGATTTCGTAAGTATTTGGGGTAATTGTGTGTGCTTTATTTCTGATGATGCAGTGAAACATGCCAAATAGTACCATTTTTATGATTAATCAAATTTTTTATGTGGTTCAGATACAAAAATATTTTGAGTTTCTATTTATTAAACAAATTTCCTTCATTGTATCAACTCAATTTTTTTATTTCAATAAACTCAAAATTTTAAGGCAACCAGGTTAGTTACTTTTTTAAGTAAAACCAACCAAAACATTTTACAGTGTAGTGATGGTAGCTGATAGATAAAGATATGGGAAAACGTCTCGGTTACGTATGTAACCCTCGTTCCCTGAAGGAGGGAACGGAGACGTACGTCAGAACTGAACCGACGAATGGGATCTTACTTTAGAGACCAATCCTACTTCGAGCATCTAACAACGAGCCAATGAAATTTGGCATGCGATCACGCATTCCACGCTCCGCCCCTCAGCGCGGGTATAAAACAGGAAGTGGAATGGTAGATCAGCGCTTTTCCTGCTGAGGAGCCGAAAGGTGACCGGACTCCTAGCGGAAGCACAGCACCTGGCGATGGGACGTACGTCTCCGTTCCCTCCTTCAGGGAATGAGGGTTACATACGTAACCGAGACGTTCCCTTTCAGTCGGTCACGTTCGACGTACGTCAGAACTGAACCGACGAATGGGATCCCTATGGAAAACGCCAGGATGCTGGCCCTTCCAGCGTCCTGCTTGAGCGCACTGCACCGTCTAGTATGGTACGGAAGTCAGGGCTCCAAGCAGGGAGTACAGTCACTGCTGTTTCTGCAAGACCCACTCAGAATGACTATTGGATAACGCTGGGAAGCGTGCCTACCTCGAGAGAGAGGGTACGCTGCGGGGCCACGTCCTCCAGGGAAGGAGAGGTGGCGGAATACACATAAGGACTAACCTGGCAGGGTAGTGCAACATATGGCAGTCTCTGGGGTGGTTTCAGCCTGATTGAACGGGGGAAAGAACACGCCCAGAGACGACAGAGCGGGCTCTGTCGAGGGAAAGACACGGGGCTAGCCCGAAGGGTAGCAGGTACCGTGGAAGAATACACATATGGGGTTGCCGTGAGGGAACCGCTACATATGGAACCCAGCCTACAGCCACGTTTCACAAGCATACGGGTGCAGGCCTGGCGTCAGACGGTCCGCAACGTCTGTCACCGGAGGGGTGACGGAGGAGCTTGACAGGGTTAGCCGGTTTCCCGGGGAACACAACTGGAGACAAATAGACGCACGTATCCGGCCCAGAGGGCGGGAGTGGCGTTCCGCAAGCCGACACTTAGAACGGGCACTTAACGCTCCTGGCCACTGGGGGCGAGGATGCGGGAAGATACCGGCTCTACACGTAAGCTATAGAATCTAGCAAACGTGTTAGGTGTCGCCCAGCCCGCAGCTCTACATATGTCTGTCAGCGAGGCGCCTTGAGCCAGCGCCCAGGAAGAAGCAACACTCCTAGTGGAGTGTGCTCTTACACCGAACGGGCAAGGCACGTCTTGGGACTGGTAAGCCAAGACTATAGCATCCACTATCCAGTGGGCCAACCTCTGCTTGGAGACAGCCTTTCCCTTCTGCTGGCCTCCGTAACAGACGAAGAGTTGCTCTGAGGTCCGAAGGCTTTGGGTCCGGTCAACGTAAGCGCGAAGAGCGCGGACCGGACACAACAAAGCCAGGGCTGGGTCTGCCTCCTCCGAAGGCAGCGCTTGCAGGTTCACCACCTGGTCCCGGAAGGGAGTGGTAGGAACCTTGGGCACATATCCGGGCCGGGGTCTCAGGACAACGTGAGAGTTACCGGGCCCGAACTCTAGGCACGATTCGTTGACCGAAAATGCATGCAGGTCCCCTACCCTCTTGATCGAGGCCAATGCCGTCAGGAGCACTGTCTTCATCGACAAGATCTTAAGCTCACAAGACGCCAAAGGCTCGAAGGGAGGGCTCTGAAGTGCTCTGAGCACTAGAGCTAAGTCCCAAGAGGGTATCGAGGATGGACGAGGAGGATTTAGTCTCCTCGCACCTCTGAGGAACCTGACGATTAGGTCGTGCTTCCCCACGGACTTACCTTCTACTACATCATGGTACGCTGCTTTCGCCGCAGCATATACCTTGAGGGTGGAGGGAGACAGCCTTCTCTCCAACCCATCTTGCAGGAAGGAAAGCACGACACTAATCGAACACCTTCGGGGGTCTTCCCGGCGGGAAGCGCACCACTCAACGAACAGGTTCCACTTCAGAGCATCGAGGCGCCTCGTAGAGGGGGCTCTAGCTGAAGCGATGGTATCTACGACAGCTTGTAGTAGTCCATCTAGAACCTCCGCGTCCCGTCCAGGGACCAGACATGAAGATTCCAGAGGTCTGGACGCGGGTGCCATAGCGTGCCCCGTCCCTGAGAAAGAAGGTCCTTCCTCAGGGGAATCGGCCAAGGAGGGGCTGTCGCGAGGAGCGTGAGCTCTGGGAACCAGGTCCGGTTGGGCCAATACGGCGCAACTAACAAGACCTGCTCCTCGTCCTCCCTGACCTTGCACAGAGTCTGTGCAAGAAGGCTCACTAGGGGAAACGCATACTTGCGTAGGTCCCGGGGCCAGCTGTGCGCCAGTGCATCTGTGCCGAGGGTACCCCCGGTCAGGGAATAGTACCACTGGCAATGGGTCAAGTCCGGAGAGGCAAACAGGTCTACCTGTGCGGCTCCGAACTGGTCCCATATCAGCTGGACCGCCTGGGGGTGGAGTCGCCACTCTCCCGGAGGTGTCGGCTGACGAGAGAGCTCGTCGGCTGTCTGGTTCAGCGCACCAGGGACATGAATGGCCCGAAGCGACCTCAGCTGCTTCTGACTCCACAGGAGGAGGTGGTGGGCGAGTTGGAGCAGACGACGGGAGCGTAGACCACCCTGACGGTTGATGTACGCAACGGCCGTGGTGCTGTCCGTACGGACCAGTACATGCTTGCCACGCAGCGGCCCCTTGAGGCGGCGGAGTGCCAAGTGTACTGCCAGTAACTCGAGGCAATTGATATGCCAATGCAATTGCGGCCCCGTCCACAGACCAGCAACTGCATGCCCGTTGTACGTGGCCCCCCAGCCAGTGGCGGAGGCATCCGTGAATAGCACAGCATGCCTGGACACTTGTTCTAGGGGCACCCCGGCCCGGAAAAACGAAGTGTTGGACCACGGGCTGAAGGTTTGGCGGCAGTAAGGAGTCACTGGAACCCGGTACTGACCGCTCTGCCACGCCCACCTCGGGACTCGGCCATTGAGCCAGCGTTGAAGCGGTCTCATATGAAGCAATCCGAGCGGCGTGACCGCGGCTGCAGATGCCATATGCCCCAGAAGCCTCTGAAAGAATTTCAGTGGGACCGCCGTCCTGCTCTTGAACATATTCAAGCAGTTCAACACCGACTGGACTCGCTCCTCGGTGAGGCGCGCAGTCCGGTTGACCGAGTCCAACTCCATACCGAGATAAGAGATCCTCTGTGTGGGACAGAGTTACTCTTCTCTCGGTTGACCCGAAGGCCCAACTGGCTGAGGTGACTGAGCACCAAGTCCCTGTGTTCGCACAACTGGTCCTTCGACTGGGCTAGGATCAGCCAATCGTTGAGGTAGTTGAGAATCCGAACGCCGCGTTTTTAGCGGAACAATGGCTGCCTCCGCGACTTTCGTGAAGACGCGGGGCGACAGGGACAGCCCGAAGGGCAGGACTTTGTACTGATATGCTTTCCCCTCGAACGCAAAGTGCAGGAACGGTCTGTGTCGAGGGAGAATAGAAGCATGGAAGTACACGTCCTTCAGGTCGATCGCTGCAAACCAATCCTGGGGACGGATGCATTGAAAAATGCGTTTCTGCGTCAACATCCTGAACGGGAGCTTGTGCAGGGCCCGATTCAGAACTCGCAGGTCCAGGATTGGTCGTAACCCACCCCCTTTCTTGGGCACAATGAAGTAGGGGCTGTAGAACCCCGTCTTCATGTCGGCTGGAGGAACCGGCTCGATCGCGTCCTTCGCCAGTAGGACCTCGATCTCTGCCTCAAGACCTGAGCATCGCTGCTTCGCACGGAGGTGAAGCGGATGCCCCTGTACTTGGGCGGCCGGCGTGCGAACTGAATCGCGTAGCCGAGTCTGATGGTACGGATGAGCCAGCGAGATGGTCTGGGGAGACCTAGCCAGGCCCCCAGAGACCGTACAAGCGGGACCAACGGCACCACAGACGTGCCCGGGGTGGGGCAGCGAAGCGGAGTACTCTGGCCCGACCCGGGAGGCCCGGAGGCGGCCCGGAGTGTTGCCTGAGCACTCCTGGTTTGGACAGAGAGTGGGTGAGAAGGCCCGGAGGCGTCCTTGGAGCCCACTTTGCTGCCCACTGCCCGGAGGCAGGGAAGTGAAGCACTCAGCCCCGACCCGGGAGGCCCGTGGGCGGCCCGGAGTGTTGACTGAGTGCTCACGAGAGAGGCAGTGTGTGGGTGAGAAGGCCCGGGGGCGTCCTCGAGGCCCACACAACTGCCCCCTGGCGACGGGAGGGTAGGAAAGGAGTGACAAGGCCCGTGGGCGTCGCACACTGCCAACCTGACCCTCTTGGGGCCCAGAGAGAGAGGAACTGCTCTTAAAATGTGGGTACCGCTGGACTCCGGAGAGCCAGTGGCAGAACCGTAACCAGTCAGGGCCCCCCAGTCCTCCTCCGGGGGGGTGGGGGAGGGATGTGAACATCGTCTCCCCCGAGCAGCTCCTGTTCTCCCTAGCCAGCCCGTCTCAGGGCTGCGTCCCCTTGCGCTTGCCTGCCGGTTAGCGGGCCCTGGACGGGTTGGGCGTCCCTCGCGTCCGGCACCCTGCTCCTCCAGTGGAGGCTGCTGCTCGGCTCTAGCAGGGTGGAGGCGGACGCAGGAGGGGATGCCATCGGCGACGAGCCGGCAGAGGCGCTGCGACCGACGACCGAGCAGCTGGTCGTCGGCACCCTGGTGCAACGCCTCCGTCTGCTTCTGGGCCACCAAGAACTGCTGGGCAAAGTTCTCGATGGCGTCGCCGAGGAGGCCAGCCCGACAGACAGGCTTTTCTTGCACATATCTGCCAGGTTAGCCCCCTGTTCCTGGACCACTAGTGTGGACATCGCCTGACCCAGGGAGCGTGCAGTGATTTTCGTCACCCATAGGGCGAGGTCCAACACCGCACGCAGTTCCTGCACAACCCCTGGGCTGGGACTACCCTCGTGCGTGCAGGGCAGAGGGCAGTGAGAGAGGGAAAACAATGATACTTTTTCTTTTTCTTTTTTTTGTCTCATTTTTGGCCCTTTTGACCCTCTATATTTCCCTCTCTCCGATGCAGCAATTGACATCTGTCCTCTGCCAGAGCAAAAAAATGAAACGCTAAGACCTTTTCTCTTCCAGGACCAGCGATTCCATCTCTCACTACAAGCAGGCATGTGAGACAGTGAACGTGGCCGTCAGAACGGCACACAGCGCACTGAACGCTCAGCCTCAATGAAGAAGGCAAGGCGAACAATGCCCTGACGTGGTCATGTTCTCATGAGAGAATCCGTACCACCCACGAACAGAGTCTCAGCATGCTTTTGATACGACAGAGGAGTGGGGGCCCGAAGGGGTTTACCCGGCGGGGAATTCCCACTGTAATCCTCAGGCCACCAGCGCTTATCAGCCAAAGTAGTCCTTTTTCCAGTAACACCAGAATATGAACTAGATCGGGGGATAGGCGAAGGGACTCGACCCCATCTGAGGTTTCATAGTCTCGGCCGCGCATCTAGAGCACCGACTGACGCGCGTCGGTTGCTGTGACAACCACCGCTGTCAGCCGGCCGCTCGACGGCACACGGCGCGCTGAACACTCAAGCCTTTTATGAGAAAGGGTGAGACGAACAACGCGCCGACGTGACCATGTTCTTCTGCGAGAACATGAATCACCCACGATCGCAATTTCACATGCGCTCGTGGCCGTCAAAGAGGACAGGAAACAGTTGCATACCAGGAATACACGGTTTGAATGACATCTTGAAAAAGATGCAGGGTCAAACCGTTTTGCTCTTTTGTGAATGGAAAGCTGCTCTTTTAGTGTGCTGAAGCACTCAGGGAGACGACCGCGGCTCCACACAGTTCGTTCTGCAAGCCTGTGTGAGCTCTCAGTGATGTGTATTTGTGTGTGTGTAACGCCCAGCGAACCAACAGTTTGTATGGGAAACGCTCAGCGAACCAACAGTTTGTATGGGAAACGCTCAGCGAACCAACAAAGCTCTTTTAGATCGCTTGATCACTGATCAGACGGTCTCTCACTGACGCGCCGTATCACCCGCACTGGCAGACTCTCTCACTCAACACTCTTTGACTCGTAGTCAGACACTCTTCGTAGGAAACAGTAACAGGAAACTGCTCGGCTCCGAAGTAGAAAGCACTGATCTACCATTCCACTTCCTGTTTTATACCCGCGCTGCGGGGCGGAGCGTGGAATGCGTGATCGCATGCCAAATTTAATTGGCTCGTTGTTAGATGCTCGAAGTAGGATTGGTCTCTAAAGTAAGATCCCATTCGTCGGTTCAGTTCTGACGTACGTCGAACGTGACCGATTGAAAGGGAACAAGGCTGTTTTAACGTTATGACCACAAAACGTTTTGGACGTTTTGTTGAATGAATGAAGTTGAACTCAAGCTTGTTTTTTTCTGTGTTTCGTTGTTTGTATTGTTAAAACTTGCAGTGAGAAATAAAAAATTGCCCGTTGTGACAAAAAGTCACCTTACAGCGCACAGGATAGAAGTAAGCGTGTTCCTTACTTCCTCCTATAGGCCTCAGTATAGCTAGATTGGTTAAATATTGTGTGACCCAATCTTTAAGACAACAGCTGCTTGCATCGATGTTATAGCTAAAGTGTCTAACTATTGCGTGTTCCAAGGTTAAGTTGACATTTTAGCTAGTGAGATTTAATATTGCGTGTTCCAATGTTATTGACTAAGTCTCCGTAAGCTGACATTAGGATAGGTAACTAATGCGCGCACTCATATCCAATCACTTGGTGAAATCAGATACTATTCCTCGTATAACACTGTGCGTGTCCAAGTTGATTTTAAAGGGAGTAATCTGTGTTGACATTCTTGATCAAGTAAATGTGTGCAGTCAATGGTGTATGCACAGCGAAACTGACACAATTTAGATCCGCCGAGATCGCAATAACATTATTGTTTATTATTTTAACTGCAGTGAATCTGCCGTTCAATGTTTCCCTCGCTCACAACGAGCTGAGGTTGTAAGTGCCACGTTGCAATAACGTCCAGGAGTGCCAATTGTTTGTACAAGTTTGAAATGCCCCGCCATTTCAGGCAATGTGTATGAACCACATCTGCATGCAGTAACCCACATGTAGGTTGCACTGTGTTTAGTTGCGTATCGGAAGTCATAAAGGATTTCCGAGGTAAACTTGAAGTGCGCATGCGCGACATATGGTAAAAAACTCAGGTGTAGCAAAGCTAACAGCTGTGTATGCACGAGTAAGTCTATGCTAAAGACATTTGCCTCATAGGTTAGCAGATAGCAATAGCTTTTGTCGCGACGTGAAGCTAAATGCAGTGTGTTTGAAGCAGTGTTGGAGCGATTTAACCCTTTCACATCTCTAGCATTTTGTGACTCTTTCAATCTCTCCCTCTTTCTACTAGAGGAATATTGACTTATTGACAAACTCACAAACAACTACTATAATTAAATATAAGTGTAATCACCTTATATTCACAGTATTACATTGGCAATCTTTCTTCTCTTCAATTGTTTAATAGGAAACTCTAATGTTGAAAAAGGTTAAGCTAACCGGTTATCAATTGAATCAGTCAGTCTATTTGTTTTATTTTATTTTATTTTATTTTATTTTATTTTATTTTATTTTATTTTATCTTATTATTTTACTGTACGTTTATTTTACTTTTATTTCATTTTTATTTTGGGTGATTTATTCACTCCTCCCTAAGACATTTTACCGCCCTGGGGTGCGTTTCCCGTACAACGACGTAGCTCACAGATTAACCACCATAGTACAATGCATTTTTGTAAAAAAAAAAAGAATGACCTAGTCACGACTGTTTCCCGAAACCATGGTACCTGTGTCGCAGATCCATAGTTCAAAATACGTTGGTATGAGCCGTCGTTCTTCTTCTACTTCTTCGATCTAATGGCTAACTGGAGACATGAGTACATACCGCCACCTACAGTAATTTGGTTTTATTTTCTCTTTTCTTCAACTCAAATTACACTTTTGAAATGACGTTTCGTAGGAGTTGAGTAATAACGAATGATTTGTTTGTTCAGCATTACATTATTCACACAAGTAGTTAAAAATGTGCTCTTTTCTGATCCCAATGTCAATAATTTCACAATTTCACATAAATACTATTTCTTATGTAATATTGATAGGTTACTTAACCACAATTGAAAAAAGATGGGTTTTGAAAAACTGTGATGTACTGTTGTGGATTGCTTATTTTGCTCAATCTTTCTTATTTATGTCTTCTTGCCATTCTGACGTGTTAATGAAAATTTCACGAAAACCCCAATTTTCAATGCTTGAAATTTCAGTTCTTTTCGAGAAAGTTGTGGAAAATAGTAAGGTCCAGCTATTTTCAAAGCTGAAAAATAGCATTACAAATGCTGACAAAAAAATCTAGAGCATTATAAAGAAGGGCATTAACGGGTGTATGGTGTCAATCCCAGAAGAGAAAATAAACACTATTATTGTTGTTAACATTTTCTTCCTATCAAGGGGAAGATATAACAACAATAATACTTTTTAATTACATTGTAATTAGCTATATATATATAACATTTCTCTCCCCTAAAGTTTTTTTCTTCATTATTACCTGGATATGTTCTTTGCTGTGTCTCTTATCTCTCTCTCTCTCCTTTGCTTCTCCCTCCACAGCTGGGTCCCTCAAGTCGTATGCACTATGTTTTCTCACAAAGACTCCAAGTTGGCAGTACACTTCACTAGAGGCCCGCTGTCCCAGCAAGCAACACCTTACTGCCCATCACACACTTAGCTCATACACTGCTGTGTGCCAACATGCCCCACACTACTGACCCCGTCGCCCACTGGGAGAACTTAGAGACATGGTCTCCAAGTCGGTGACGGACAGCCTCTCACCCCAGGCTGCCGACAAACTACTGCAACACATCCAAGTGCAACTGGATGCCAACATGTCAGACATCATGGCACAAGATGCAACCCACAGCTACAACCACAAAGAGCTAGCCAAGATCACGGGATCCCTGAGCCACACGCTGATAGCCACACTCAAACTGAGTGACAAGAAGGAAACTCACCTCCAGAAAGAACTGAACGGCGCCAAACTGTCACGTTTCACAGGTCTGTGGAGGTTATCCTGATGTGTGGTGTGCGTGTGTGTTTGTATGTATGTCATTGGTCGTCATGTGTTGCTGGGCAGTTTACAATCGCTGATTAGCGATCAGCTGCAGCTGCAACTTGTCAGCGGGGGTGTATGCTTCCTAGCTGCTTCACAGCCAGAAACGGATCGGTCAAAAACTCTCTTAAGTTCTTCTAAAAATAACTGGAACGAGGTGCAGCATGGATGTTGGCCTTCCCACACTGCTGTTGCAACAAGGGGATCGTCGGTCGATCGTCGTTCTGACTACTCCATAGATTTCCGCACACTCGCGGCCGGGACAAACTGGAACGGGGAGGCACAGTGGGACCATTTCCTGCATGGGTTGGCTGACCATGTCCAGCGCAAGATCGTGGGCTTGGATTTGCCCACAACCTTGGATGGACTGATTGAGCTGGCGATCAGAGTTGACACCCGTCTGCAACGTTGTGATCAGCGGAGACAAATTCATTCCTACTCAGAGGTCGAGATTGTCAGAGACACGGTCAGCCCACATCAAGATCCTGAACCCATGCAGGTGGGCAGAACCCAGCTGACCAGGGAGGAGAAGTTTCATCGGAGGAGTAATGGACTTTGTTTGTACTGTGGAGCGAATGGGCACTTTGTCTCAAACTGTCCGGTAAAAACCAGAGCCCGTCAATAGATTTGAGGTTATTGACGGGCGGTACTTCCTTCGAGAAATCCTCTTCTTCTTCTCTCCTACCGGTCAGACTATGATGGGCCTCTTTTGCTCACGCCTGTCAGGTGTTAGTGGACTCAGGAGCGGAGGGGAGTTTTATTGATCGGCTCTGGCCGCTCAGCTCAAGATTCCGGTGGTGGATTGTCCCAGACCAATTTCTGTTCAGGCTTTGAACGGCCAGAACATGCCTTCGGTTACTCGCTGTTTCCATCAAGCTTGTAACTTCTGGTAACCACACGGAGGAGATCAGAATGTTTTTAATAGATTCTCCATGGGTTTCGGTGGTGTTGGGTAATCTCTGGTTGTCCCTTCATAATCCCCACTTTGACTGGCAGAATAGCACTGTTCGGGGTTGGAGCAGTTTTTGTCATGCATCTTGTTTAGTGTCTGGTTGTTCTTCCGTGTTGTGTTCTGTGTTTCAGGAGGAGTCCATGGACCTGTCAAACGTGCCCGAGGAGTACCTGTCCCTGAAGGAGGTGTTCAGTAAATCTCGGGGCTGCTTCTGTTCCTCCACATCGTCCCTATGACTGTGCTATAGAGTTTTTACCAGGTACGTCTCCGCCTAAAGGCAGATTATACTCACTTTCCGCTCCGGAAAGGGAGGTCATGGAGAAATATATTTCTGATTCTTTAGCAGCCAAGATCATCCACCCTTCCTCTTCTCCTGCGGGTACTTCTTCGTGGGTAAGAAGGATGGTTCCCTGCGGCCTTGCATCAACTATCGGGGGCTGAATAACATCACGGCAAAGAATACCTATCCTTTGCCACTGATGTCTTCAGCTTTCGAGCGGCTGCAGGGAGCTTCCTTTTTTACGAAGTTAGATCTCCGCAATGCTTATCATTAGGTCCGCATTAGGGAGGGGAATGAATGGAAGACTGTGTTTAATAACCCCAAATCAAAATCAAAATCAAATCAAAATTTATTTATATAGCACATTTAAAAACAACACAAGTTGACCAAACTGCTTTACAGGCTCCACAGTTAAGTAGTGTTTAACAGACATCCATAGACACAAAGCATTCAATCCACATATAGCTAAGGACAACTGAAAGCAACAGAAAATAAATATGTCTTTAACATAGACTTAAAACCAGCGATGGAGTCACAGGACTTGATGTAAACCGGGAGACCATTCCAGAGCCTCAGTGCCGCCACCGCGAAGGCTCGATATCCCTTTGTTTTCAGGCGAGATTTCCGAGCCTTTAACAATAAGCTTTGTGATGATCTTAGTGGTCTTGAGGTACAGTGATGCTGTAATAGCTCTGAGATGTAAACAGGGGCTTGTCCGTGTAAGCCTTTAAAATCCATTAAAAGGACCTTGTATTGGACCCTAAACTCCACAGGGAGCCAGTGCAAAGATGCCAGAACTGGAGAGATACTGGAGTATTTTCTAGTTCCAGTCAGCAATCTGGCCGCTGCATTCTGCACTAGCTGCAGACGTACCATGGGCCAAACCCCAGGGGGCACTTTGAATATCTGGTCATGCCTTTTGGCTGTCCAATGCTCCCGCGGTCTTCCAAGCACTTGTCAGTGATGTGCTGAGAGACATGGTCGATCAGTTCATATATGTTTACCTGGATGACATTGATTTTTTCTTCGTCTCTCCGGGAAAATATTCAGCATGTCAGGCAAGTGCTTCAGAGGCTGTTAGAGAATGGGCTTTTTGTCAAGGCGGAGAAATGCGTTTTTCATGCACAGTCGGTCCCGTTCTTGGGGTTTATCGTATCGTCCAAGGGAGTGTGCATGGATCCCGATAAGATTTAGGCTGTGGTAGATTAGCCAACCCCGGATTCCCGCAAGGCCCTGCAGAGGTTCCTGGGGTTTGCCAATTTTTATCTGCATTTTATTCGCAACTACAGCCAGCTAGCCGCTCCTTTGACTGCCTTGACCTCCACCAGGGTGACGTTCAGGTGGTCGAATGCAGCCGAAGCTGCATTCTCTAACCTGAAAAGTCGCTTCATTTCGGCTTCCATCTTGGTGACCCCTGATCCTTCACGTCAGTTTGTGTCAGAGGTGGGGGCTGGTGCGGTTCTTTCCCAACGCTCTTCTGCGGACAGGAAGATGCACCCCTGCACGTATTTTTCTCATCGATTGTCACCCGCCGAAAGTAATTACGATATTGGTAACAGAGAGTTGTTGGCAGTAAAGTTGGCCTTGGAAGAGTGGCATCACTGGTTAGAAGGTTCGAGGGTTCCTTTTATATTCTGGACCGATCACAAGAACCTAGAGTACATTAGAGCCACTAAACGCCTGAACTCTAGGCAGGTTCGGTGGGCTCTTTTTTTCAGTCGTTTCGATTTTTCCATCTCGTACCGTCCGGGCTCTAAAAATATCAAGCC
Source organism: Pseudorasbora parva (assembly GCF_024679245.1). Taxonomy (NCBI): domain Eukaryota; kingdom Metazoa; phylum Chordata; class Actinopteri; order Cypriniformes; family Gobionidae; genus Pseudorasbora; species Pseudorasbora parva. The sequence goes on from NC_090183.1 coordinate 19,022,521, forward strand.
TGTTGCCTTGTCTCAAATTTTTGATTGTTCCGAGCGTCCTTTTTCTCCCGATTCCATCGATAGTGGAGTGGAGGTGTGTGGCCCAGATCAGTGTAGTTATTATGGGCCATATTTGGCAATGATGGCACTGCAATTCACTTCACTACTTTGTACTGGACAATTATAAGTATTTAGGCCTGCTACTATCCAAGGCAATAAAATATAATCTCTCTCTCTCTCTCTCTCTCTCTCTCTCTCTCTCTCTCTCTCTCTCTCTCTCTCAAACAGATGTAATGATTTTAATAATAATATTAATTGACATGTATGAGTCTGTGACAAAAAAAATGTCCAGACAAACAAACAAGATAAATAATTAATAAATATTGTAACAGGCTAAGCGTTACCTGTTTTTTTTTTTATATATATTTTTTTTTTATATATTTGCATTGTCTGTTGCCTAAAAAGTGTCATGTAAAACTGTAAGAATGGATTTCACCTGAGAACAAACTCAAGGGATTAAAGCTGCAATAAAGACAATAAAACTTCACTCTCTGAATACAAGAGAAAACAAGGCTGCACCTGGCCCACTATTTCCTCACCCCTGCTGAGATATGACCCTCTCGCCCTCTGTATCAGGGTCACACAAACATGCAAATCTCACACATACTGCCACAAGCTGTTTCTGTATGGTCAATATAAATACTTTTGGTGTGATTGGTAAACAGGTTTCATCCTCACATCAGTAGAACAGGTTACATTCCAGCACTAGTAAAACAGGTCGTAAAAGAAGGACAACCGGATTTGTTCCATCTGGTGTGGGGAGATGCTCATAAAGATCTTTTGATAAACATTTGCTGTCAGGCCTCAAGGATAGGTGGGACCATTTGGGTCTGAACCAAGATCTGCATAAATATTTGGGTGCTAAATGTTTATTGTTCTTTGATCTGGTTGAGTATTTAAGGAGAAGGGGCGAACCACTCAGGGAAGCATCTGTATCCAGAACTTCACACACTGTTATGGTGTGTCTCTATAACCAGGTAAATGATGACTCTTTGAAACTATGTTTATACTATTTTATAATTGAGTTTTACTGTATGCTGATCAGTTGTGTATAATTGTCCTTTAACTTGACTATCTTTTGATGTTTTTGCCTGGCTAAATAAACATTAACTTTGATTAATCTTTTATTATTCTAAGGCCGCTTCTTTTAGTATGGATCAATCGGAGTCTGGTATTACCGCAGACGTGGTATCAGGATAGATCAAACCATAGGACTCAATGACTGGAGCATGGAGCACAGCATTAGAGATAATCTGATTTCTGACTATCACTGTATTAGCAAGTTGCAGTTCCTGTGATTATTATTCCCATTACGCTTTAAGATGAGTAAGCAGGCGCAACCACTTAAAGGTAAAATATTCACTCTGCAATCCTCTGACTAATATCAGAACTGGCCCATCCGTGTCCGTGAGAAATGTAAATCGCGAAACATATATCTCTGAGCGATACCGGGTCTCTTGATTAACGAAGATAGTGAGAAATAGAGATACTCTACGAAATCAAAGATCTAAATTAAATCACAACTAATCATACGATCAGCTGTAAATTTATAAACGTAACAAACTCAATGAAACTACATACAATTAGAGTCAGATTAAATTCAAACATGGAGTCAGATTTAAAATTGGATCTTCACACTTTAATAAATTGCAGTGTCCATTATAGAAGCGCCTGAAAAGACGAACACGCTGAATTCCTTCGACCAGCTGTTGGATTCCTACGTTGGGCCAAACAGGTGGAGTATACAATACCACTGGGAGCCGCTTGAGGGCGCTAGTGAGTAATTGTTACAGGATATCAGCCTGGTAGTTAGAGAGCAAGTCAGTTCGTTAGGTAGAGGGAAACTGCATGGTGGAACTGCTGCTACTTGTGAGAAGTCCTAATTTGAGAGCTTTTAGAGTTTACGCTCATATGTGAGTATGGGACTGTGTTAATGGCTGTGCCAATGTTTTGATGTATTTTGTTACCAATATTTAGTGATGAGCAGACCGAGGCTTCGTGAAGCACTGAAACAGTTGAAGAAAATGTGCCGAAGCTTCGAAACGACACCCGACACTCGTCTCCATGACGCCATCTAGTGGACACTTGCGTGTTTTTATCTGAAATAACCTTGACAGTGATCTACTACTAACAAAGCAAAACAAAAAACACATTTTAACATCTGTCTGACAACTACTTGGCTTTGTAACCTGTAGCCTCCTCATTGTAAATAACTTAAGTCTTTTGTTTTTGTTTTTTGTCATGAAAAATTAAGATTATTAAAAGAAATAAAATGTGTCATTTGTTACATAACATTTTTATTCAAAAATATGAATTGCTCTACTGGTGAAGGATTTAGTCAACTTGTGTGTGTGTATATATATTCCAGCCTTTGAAAAAATTCTCTCACAAGACGGGACACTTGTTGCTGGCATGCACAATTTTTTTTTTTTTTTTGCAAGTACATACAAATGAGGGAAAATTACTGAAAAAGTTAATGGATCATGCATTCTGGGCCAATAAAATACACACTACACACATCTCACTTTATGTGGTGTTTCCAAATGGAAATGCTCCCACACCAGATGTAATGTCTGTGACATCTCTTATGTGGAGCCTCCATATCTAGACTATATATATATATATATATATATATATATATATATATATATATATATATATATATATATATATATATATATATATATATATATATATCACTTAAGAATATTTTCTATATCTATATATTCTATATTATATATCTGTAAGTCTAACGTAGCCTATATGAATGTGTCACTAGCCTTTATCTATCCTAACTATCTGTCGCTGTCTATACCTATCAGTCAATATATATCTCATTTAAATCTAGCCTAAATATAACTAACCAAAGTGCACTATAAATCTCACTTATATCACAAAATGTATCTTCTCTCACAAAACCCATGAGGTGAAGATGGATTAACTTCACTTTTAAACTGTGGGGAATGAGGTTCATTCATATGTGTGTTCCCGCCCCTTTTAATCAAAGCAGTTTCGAAAGGCGCACCTGATGAAACACTTCAGTGCTTCGTTTAGCGGTAGTCACGTGACATGGGTGTGTCGAATCACAGCTCAGAGCAGCGTTTTGAAACATCTGCGCTCCGGGATCTCGACACAGTGTCGAAACGTCAGGTTCGCGTCAGCCATCCCTACCAATATTTTGCTTTCTTTTGTAGAAAGGACATTCTTTACTGAATCTGAGATTTTCATTTAACTGCCAGTGGTCCTTTCTACACTCAACATATGCATAACTATGTTTATTATACAAGCAAAGTTTGAAGCTGTGGAAGTACCACGCGTAGCATAGCGGGGCTACGACGTGTGGTCTTCATCTGCAAACATTGACTGCATCCTCTCTTCAGTCACTGGATTTGGGAATTATGTCATTGCATCGCTCTCAAATAACCTTGTAGATTCATCATCATCATCATCATTTCAACCCATCTAAAGACTGGAGTTGGACGATAAGTTTTGTTTATATTTGATTGCACACATGAACAGAGACAAAGACTGCTCTATTGTTTAACTTGTTTATTTGGTGATAATTAAATATATGCACTGGTGGGAATAAAGTAAAAGAGAATATTTGACTAATGAAGTGGTGTTACTTTCAGTATCATTCAAAATTCTGTTGAACCTCCTTAGAGTAACATCTTTAAAAGACAAGGAGGTGTTGCAATATTGTATTTAGTTTTCAGCAATGTTCACAAAATTCAACAATCAATTTCACCTGAAAAAAATATACATTTTCCATAGCTTTTAGTTTAAGGACCACAAAATCATGTTAACCTTACTAAATATTTTTTTTTCTAATTAACAGTTTATTCAAAAATATGTACTGTTATAACTTGGCGGTCATCTCCATGGTGACAGTAGCTTTTCAAATTGGTGGATATGGTTCACGTGATGCGCCGTTTGAAATTTCTTCCGCTGCAGTGTGAAGAGGACATCTTCAAAACAACCGCTAACTGTTCAAGTAAGTGAAGTTATGTTATGTATGCCACTTTGTTCTTTATTGAAGTAAACTTTTGCCTATATGGTAGCTGATTCAATGCCCCTTGAACTTGAGAAAGCGAGTACAGACTGACGCGACCGGGGTGTGATAGAACGGCCTGCGGGATGTCCAAGGCATGGTGCTTCCTATCCGGTGTGCGGAACAATGTAACTTAATGCTGTTAAAATTAAAGCAACAGTAATTGACTTGTAAAGATGAAAGTGATTGAATGGTACAATCAGATTTAATTATATCTAATTCTAATCTGTGACTTTGATTATCAGGATATATCTGATATTTTTGTTTTAGCTTGTAACATTTGATATTCAAACTTTAAAAAGACAGTTAGTCATTCAAAATTGCCACATTATAAGCAGTCATTTCCTGTAAACAATATTTTTATTGTGACTTATTTGTTCACAGATTAGGCTCAGTTTTGGGGGTTTCTGGTTAAAGGGCTGTGTTGATATGGTTCACTTCTGACAATTGGTACCAATAATGAAGTATAATAAAGTATCAAGGCCCAGAACAAGACAAGGGTCACACATACATTTATTTACAGTAGGTGAATGCAATTTTTTTGTATATATTTATTAATTTTGTATTTAGTCTTTTTGTAAAAAACAGAGGAGAGCGGATCCAAGTGCAGATGAGAGTTAGTTTATTGAGAGAGCGAGAGCGCTGAAACAAGTCTCTTCAAACGGGAAATTAGGAAGCTGCAGACTATGCAGAGAACACCGATCTCTAATAGAGGATCACAGGCGAAAAAATATAACTCAGGAAAAGTCCCAGGACGGTCTCTGTAGACTGTCCACTGTAAACGGGTCAGTCGCTCTCTTGTGAGTCATGTAAGGGGCGTGATGTCTGTCGAAACCCTGGGCTACCGGCGAGAGACTCCGACCCCTCAAATCCCCTCGTACTGAGCGGTGGCAAAGCTCTGAGCGCAGCTGTGGGTGAATTTAGTCAACGGGGAGGCTGGACACAGAGCAGAAGAGAGGTTAACGGGTAATGATAAGGGTTAGCTGAACTGATCCAGATGGTGGGTAGAACAGAGATACGACTGGACACGACACGAAACAGTAGGAATAGTAGAGCAGAGTCCTGCACCGCGGGTACCCGCATAAAAGTTGCCAAAACGGGTTGATTGTGATATTAATGAAGTTAAGCGCAAGTTCTGCCAGGAAGACTCAATCGTTACGTCACTAATTACCTTCTCATCTATCCAATCACATCCTTTACCGGAGCATATAAAGGTTGTACTTACTCATGTTTGAGTTCGCAGATACTACCGCTTCAGCATGGTGCGCACATGCTGACGCCGACAGTTAGTTGACGGTCTCGTCTTGTCATGGGTGATCAATGGGTCTTATATAAAGTAACAACTCGCAATACAGTAGCGGTTAAGTCCTCGTCAGCAATCATTTCCTTGGGCTGTCGCGGCAATAGACGCTCGTTCCTTATAAGGAGAGCAACTTGCGTTCTGATTCAGACAATCACATTCACGGAAGTCTCTCTGTGCATGTTATCTAAAGATACGTCTGCGCTCTTCATCACCATTCTGGCATCCTACATCAGCATTCATCGCTGGGATATGGTTATGTATTTTCAAAGACGATCTGGTGTAGTATCGCTCTCTTTCTCATTGTTGCAAGCATGCATTTCAGACGCACACGCATAGGACGCAGCACCTGCTCGCACAACGCGATCAGTCCTGTTGTGGCTTGTTTGTGTGTAAACTGACCATTTAATACCTCGAAAACACTACGCACAGTCTATCATTAATAATCGTTTAGCTGAACAGAACAGATGGCACTGTATAATATCCCCTATCAGTCTCCCCACGAATGCGTGGTAATCTCACGGGGTTTAAAGGGATCCCCTGGTGTTGAGACTTGTATGGCTTAATGTAACATAAATGATGTCTCTTACTGAATTATGTAGTAGAAAACCCATGAAAGATCTACGTTATTTTAAAAATCGATTTTATATTTGGACCATGGGCGGCGCCATTTTGTTTGCGTTCTAGGTTGATGACGTAGAGTGGTTGAACTCCTCAATCAGCTGGCATTACCCGTAGCTATTTTTACCACAACGCAACTCGAAAATTGTTTCAGAGTTAAACAAAACCAATGAATTCCTTTGTAATTATACTTAAAACACACTCAAACATACATGTGCACACAAACTCACCTACACAAGTCACAAACAGATCGGCGGGCGCGCACACGACAGGCTCTGTTTCAATCGAGATGTTGGGCTGCTCAGTCTCCACGACAGGGGCTGAATCTGAAATCGACCCTATACCCTTAAATAGGGCATTATTTGAAGGGACGGACATTTGTAGTGTTGTCCGACACCATAGTGGACATGTTCGAGTGCAGTCATTCAGTCTCACGTTCCACCGCAATAACGAGTGTACAGCCGATTTACAAACAGCTGTCCGACTTCACGGACTCAAACATACATGTGCACACAAACTCTCTCTCTCACACAGACTCACACACACCCCAACAGATCGGCGCGAACACACACACACACACACACACACACACACACACACCAACAGATCGGCGCGAACACACACACCCCAACAGATCGGCGCGAACACACACACACACACACACACGCACTGCGTGCGCGCATACATAACCCTCAATCTATTCCCTGTGTTGATATCCTATAGACTGTTAGTAGATTAACTGTAATGCCTATGTGACCAGCAGAGGGAAATATCTAGGTAGGACGATGGGATAAAGTAACGTGAGGAAGAGAGGCAGGATGTTTTGGTGATGATGCATGCGATTGAGACAGAGCAGTCTGTCGCTGACCTAGGTGTGTGCGCGCCCGCCGATCTGTTTGTGACTTGTGTAGGTGAGTTTGTGTGCACATGTATGTTTGAGTGTGTTTTAAGTACAATTACAAAGCAATTCATTTGTTTTGTTTAACTCTGAAACAATTTTCGAGTTGCGTTGTGGTAAAAATAGCAACGGGTAACGCCAGCTGATTGAGGAGTTCAACCACTCTACGTCATCAACCTAGAACGCAAACAAAATGGCGCCGCCCATGGTCCAAATGTAAAATCGATTTTTTAAATAACGTAGATCTTTCATGGGTTTTCTACCACATAATTCAGTAAGAGACATCATTTATGTTATATTAAGCCATACAGGTCTCAACACCATGGGATCCCTTTAAAGTAACATGCACCTATTTTATCCGGGCTTCAGGACGAACTAAAGCAAGCCGAATCACGGATCGGCTCAGCATTATGAGATTGCTGAGGTAAATTAACACGTAATGTGCTCTGAGTAATTCTTAAAAGTACAGCACCGACATCACTACATGGATATTCCATCTAACGTTACTTCGGTTCTTGCAAGCAGTAAGTGGCATACAACACACAATTTAAACTGATAAAATACTGTCAGGTAATTTGGGCTGTCATCCTGTAGTTCATGCAGACATGTTTCGCTCAAATTTTCAAGGGTGTTGAAGAAAACGTCTTGCATCATTTACACTGCTTTCTTCTTATGAGGAAGAAACATAGCGAATGTGCTCCTCGAAGATGCTCTTTATTGCTTTATAAACGCATCCATTAACCTCTTATGGTCCGCGAGGATGTGGCCGTGCTGAAGCTCTCTTTGCTTGTATTAGCTAAAAAATTACTATCAGATGTAAGTAATTACCTTGACAAACCATACATCACTACAAAGATCTAAGAATAAAGTTTATTTTAATTTCACCTTGGTTTTATTCTCAACTTATAGTGTTAACATGTGCCAGGAGTTATGACTGCGATGATCGGCGTCTTGTGACTCATAATGCTTCCCAGATAGCATGGTGACATTGATTCAATGTTGAAATTCCATCAGAATCATCATTTTGGTTGAGGTTGAAATTTCAATGCTAAGTAATATTGGATCAATGTTGAAAATTCAATGCTAACACCATACTGGACCAATGTTGAAAATTCACTGCTAAATAATATTGGATCAATGTTGATAATCCCATGCTTCTCAGTGTTGAAAAGACAAACATTAAATCAATGCTGATGTTTGGTCAGCTTAATTCTCCACCGGTGAGGCTTACGGTCAATCTATCTGTCACATTATTCAACATGTTAAGGCAAGTCCAAATCAATTGGGTACATTTGTGTGAATGTGAGCACATTTATTATCCTCAAAGGATACGATGAGTACACCAACGAGTGTGTGGATTCCCAAAGAATACATAAATTTAAATTTTGTAATTGTAAGCCTTTCTTTAAATTTTTCTGGAAGAGTTAAAATTGTATGCGTGTTTGATTTCTGACTCTTCCAATAAGAAAGCTGTAAAAACTATGAATCTTTTTAAAAGGTATATTATTTTCCTGCTTACTGGCATGTAATGTTGTCATTCTGTGTTTCATGTTATTATAATAAAAAATGTAAAAAACAAATAAATAAAAAAAACAAAGAACTTCTACCATAAATTTAGTCTATCAGTTTTAAATAAATAAAAATGTAGCCTATTATTATTATTTAAATCATGTAGAATGTACATGTATTTCATTATTTATCTAAAGAATACAGGGTTAATAAAGAATTTAGAATATGTGTCCCTTTCGAATGCGCCACAATCCAATCCAGCAGGTGGCGGTAATGCACCTTCAAGACATCCACCAATCAACCAAAGCAAGCGCAGCTGAACAGACTTCAATCGCGAAAAAGACACAGGACAACGACCATGTTTTTTAGAGGTAAGTGGCCTACAAAAATATAATTATAAAATTCATCTCAATTTTAATTTAATGTTTTTATTCATCTTTATGTTTTACAACTTGTGTGCTTCTCCTCAGTGAGTTACTCACTGAGTGGTAACTGCAATGTTAATAATAGTCACATGAGCGCCCTCATAAGTTACACAACCAACGGCCAGGATAATCTTAATACATTGAGTTTCAGTTTGTTTTTCACCAAACCATATCATATTTGTATTCATTTTTTTTTTCTTAAGATTGGCATATACACTGTGAATTGCGTCCGAATTCTGACTCGTGCAACTCATGCAGTCATTGACTTGTGAGTCGATCCTATTTGATTCATTTGGATTTTGAGGCCATATAGGATCGACTCACAAGTCAATGAATGCATGCGCGGCGCGGATCCACAAACGTATCTTACTCGTTGCACACACAGATGAATCATTTAGAATCATCCTATATTCGTCCAGTGTATAAATGAGAGGCGATCGGAAGGTTAGATGTATTTCTGGCTTGTCAGTTATTGTGTTCGCCACTTGTGAGAGTATCTCACAGCTGAAGCAGAACTAGAACTGATTGACCTGTTAGCGGTGAGGGGAAATACAATCAGCTCGTAGCTCTGCGTCAGCTGTGCGAAATCATCACGAGAGCAGATCACAATTACATCATTACAGTTTAATCTTTAATGCAGCAAGAAAAAAGAGTGAGATCTTTAAGTTCTGTAAGGCAGCTATATCAAACTACAGAAATTTAGTAAACAGTTGTGCCTCCAGTTCGTGTTGTAAATGGAAAACAAATCTCTTCCAAACCACCATGTAGCCTATACAGCTCCTCTTTTATTTTCTTAATTTAGCTATTTGGCCATTCATTTACTTGTTTCATTTTCACACTTTATGTATTTACTATTAAATACAATAATATTATTAGATAAAACACCGGATATAGTCACTTTGCTTTTTCATTCATTGTGTGTCTGCAGGTCCTTTAAAGTCTATTTTAAAATGCATTAATAGTCCTGAATTTAATGTTACCGTTTTAACTGGGATATCAAGATTTTGATAAAATTTCTAGTTTCACTTCATTTTGTAGTAGGCTATATTTGTAATGTATAATTAATCACATTTCCAAATATTTACTAACTTCTTGTTGTTTTAGATGCCGTGAATGCTGATAAAAAGAGGCATCAGAGTTTACCTTTGCTGGGACGGTGCAGAACTGGCTCCATTACAACCTGAAAGGCTTCGGGGCATTGCTCATGGTGGAAACCCCTGAGTTTGGAGTATTATTCTTTCTTCTACCTTCTTTCTTTCAGTACTACTGTGTCATTTCTGTATTTATTGGCAAGTTTACATTTGTATTTACTTCCATTTTGCAGATGCAGGTTGTCATGTTTTTCCAGGCTCTTCTCATTTGTGTCATAAATTCAGATGTAATTGTTTTAAGTCAATGTGAGATTTCCTGTTGTAACTGTGGGGGCATAAATAAAGACATTTGCATGTAAACTGAAGGATGTTGTTTACTTTGAGTGGCTTTTTGATGCAAAATCATATCGACTGCAGCCACACATGGTCTCTGATTAAAATGAATAAAATAAAGAGACAAATTAACTGGCATAGAATCCTGCTGTACATAAAGCAAGATTGATCTATTTTTCATTGTTGAAATAACATTATTTCACGGTGCAAACCTGATGAAAAATCAATGTTATATTTCAATATTGATTCAATGATATTTTGATTGATGCATTAACATTGATTCAACATTGATTCACTTAAATAAGTGGTTTAAATTTAGTTCAAAACTATTGATTTTAAGCCCATCTTGATCTATTTTTCATCGTTGAAATAACATTATTTCAGGGTGCAAACCTGATGAAAAATCAACATTCTCAACATTGACATCTCAACATTGATTCAATGATATTTTAGTTGATGCATTAACATTGATTCAACGCTGATTCACTGTTTGTCTGCTATCTGGGTTGTGACTTGTAATGCTTGTGACTCACTCATGGTCGTCATGAGGATCCCGACTAGTAGTACTTTATTGTTCAGCATAAGCTGAAAATTGCTCTTTGGTCTCGCCACACAATCACAGAACAATTTACAGTACACAACATCCAATAAATACATCTAACAATACAATACATCCACAATGACAAAATTAAAATATTCACATTCTTACCTCTTATTCAAAAGACTTATAGCGTTGGTACAAAAACATCCCTCAGGGCTTCTAGTTCAAATGCGTGCAGATGTGGAGAAATATCACTCGATTCTCTTATGTCTGAGTCGATTCTTTACAGAGGAGTTATATTTATTCAATCTTATTCAAAATCTTTGCTTCACTCATTGAGTGACGTTGTACTATGTTTTCAGCTCTACTGGCAGCTGGAGGGTGCTGGCAAGCTGTAATAATGAACATTTAGTCATATATGACATATGAAGAACAGACAAACATGCGACATTCCAGGAACTCCCTGGCATAAACAAACCTTGCAGAGATCGCTATGCAGATAGACACGTTTGAAGACAACAAACTCACAATTGCGACAATATATGGTTGGTCTGTTTTCTTTATGCCATGTTGGGCGTTTCAGTAATATATTATTTATAATGCAATGATATTCAAATAGCTTCATCAGCTGCATCAAACATTTTCTGTCAGATGCACTAGGACACAGTGCTTCAATTATAATAAAACGCATACGTGTATTCTCGCTTGCATTTACAGCGCAAAAGCCGGTTAAGGTTCACATCAAAACAAGGTTTAACTGGTTATTAGATAGCAGCACTAATTTTCTTACGTGCACAAATTAACTTTTAGTCTTTACAATGATTACATCCCGTATAACAATTAAACCACAGCGCAGAATTATAATTATCATATCTTTATGAATTTAGTGAGTGGAGGGTGCTCCCTTTATAAATGCACGAACTGTCAATGCTTAATTGCAGCTTAAATCCTTCTCCAATGTAAAATGTCTGTCTAATCTGACCACACCGCGGTTTGAATCTATTGCACATCTACTCTACATCGGTTGAACGTGTTCCCTCGCAGGCAAAATTAGCAGTTAGTGAATTATCAGATAACTATTAAAGACATGTCAGCAAGGAAAAACTTTTCAGGATCACGATATTTTGTCTCAATTGCACATTACGAACCCGGATTACGGTTTCTATGGCCCTGTCCCAAACGGCACGCTTCACGTGTACTTTTAGTCTTGTGGCCCTACAATGACCATTGCGTGCGCGTGTCCTTTGGGTCCGCGGTGCCGTAGAGTGTTCCATTCGGCACTAAGCTTAAAAGAGGGGTGCTCGTGAGCGCCCCCTTTGCGTCTGCTATGCAGCCTCGATGCGCCTTCAGCTGAACCCGCAAGTTTGCGAGCTATGCAGAGGATTGCTACCCGGCAGTCAAAGCGACATTACGTAGCGAAAGTGCGGACTCAGAGGAAGACCGTGAGGGTTTAGGGTGCCATTCGGGATAGGGCCAAAGATGATTATTGTATTGATCGTTCTCATAGGTTTTACAGGGTCCAGTAGCTAGCTATGGCCATTAGCTAGTAAAGTGCCATCATATAATTATACACCTTTTTTCTGCAAGGGCATATCTTGAGGTCCTCAATAGTTTGTATATTTTGATCTAATTCTTTCACTCATCGGTCATGCTGTTCAGGTTTCTCTCTTGTGGGTTCCCTCAACAGGTTCTGATGGCTACTTTTATCAAGCCGTAAGTGGAAGTGACACCAATGGTTGCAACTCCTCCAACTGCAGATACAAAGAATTATGGTTCTCCAACTCTTATATGAATAGGACATTCTCTTGGATCAGGTTTCTACAAATGCAGCTTAAACATGCAGAGTGCTTCCTCTATCATGGTGTCGTGTACATCGACGCCATCAGCATTATAGTACAAGCAAGTTCTGATGCAAATTGCTCAAACACTCCAACGGCAAGTAATACTTATCATGCAATCACAGGTGGTGGTATGCTTCTCGAATTATTACTGCCCACTGATCCTGTTTTCATTAGTATCTATAAGCTTCATGAACTTCTCTGTGGTCTAACATGGTCTCTGTGCAGGTGGCCTATCATAGCCTTCATCTCTACTTTGCCTTTTCACCACGAGACTATGGTTGTTTTAGTTGTCTGGCTTGTTCCTGTAAAGGTATTCTCCAAGCCCTTGGAGTTCCCTGCGCAAGAGGGCCCTCTGACTTGCGGAGCAGCGCTGCTGCCGATCACGGCTGTCCCGCTCTGAGAAGCTGCGCAGGCAATTATCACAGCCTCTGCCAAATTGCGTGCAACATAGCGAATTATCGTGCAGCCCTACTCAAGATGGTTTTCTTCAGCACTTTAAACCTATAGTATGCTAAACCTTCAGGTAATTCTAAGATTAGCCATGTGTCGTAATGAGCATCAGATAAGTTACATTTTATTATCAAAGTCCTTTAATTAAATATTATACGGTAAGTATTCTTCCCTTACATCCATGATCTTTTATCTTAACGTTTGGCTAAGGTTTATATTTTCACAATGGCGCTCCTCTCTCTCAGGCCGGGTTTTAGACCCACACCTCTCATCTGTCCTTATAAGTTGCAGTCTTTCCTCCATACCAGACATTCTTTAGGATCGGGGCAGTCACTCCAGCAGCCGAGTGCGGCATCTCTACAGCAGCCATCAAAATCCTGGGCAGATGGTCTTATTTTGCTTTCAAGTCTGTATGGAAACTGATTCAAAAATCATCCTCGAAGCTCAGCAAGCTCTCCAATAATGGTAAATTCCTATTTAACTACTGGTGGTGGTGTTCCGAGCCGAATTGGCCGGATGTTATGTTTCAGTGGTCTTACACTATATTAAAGATGGTCTGTGGTACATATGTCCTATCAAAAGATGGTTCGTGGCCATGCGTTCTATCAGAAGTTGGCCGTTGGACATGCGTCCTATCAAAAGATGGTTGTGGCCATGCGTCCTATCAGATGTTGGCCGTTGGACATGCGTCCTATCAAAAAATGGCTGTGGCCCATGTGTCCTATCAAAAGATGGCCCGTGGCCCATGTGTCCTATCAAAAGATGGCCTGTGGCCCATGTGTCCTATCAAAAGATGGCCTGTGGCCCATGTGTCCTATCAAAAGATGGCCTGTGGCCCATGTGTCCTATCAAAAGATGGCCTGTGGCCCATGTGTCCTATCAAAAGATGGCCTGTGGCCCATGTGTCCGATCAAAAGATGGCCTGTGGCCCATGTGTCCGATCAAAAGACGGCCTGTGGCCCATGTGTCTTATCAAAAGATGGTCTGTGGCCCACGTGTTCTATCAAAAGATGGCCTCCGGCCTATATTTCCGTACGTCACGGTAGCTGTGAATCTGGCGTCAGGGAATACACTTGCCGGCGGTTTCGAATCTTAACCCAAAATAGTATATGGTCTAAAATCTAATTGTTTTTCTCTTCTTTCTCTCCATTAGGAACTTCAGGAATAAGGACCGTGAGTATACTTCATAAACCGTTCTTTGGGGGTGGGCCCTGTTCACGGTGGATCCTCCTTCCACCTATCTTTGGGGGTGAGCTGCGCCCCTGCCTCTGTATTCAGGCAGGATACGGAGATTCCGTACCCTCGGAATGCGAATTACAAATGGGGCCTACGCCAAAGAACTTGATTGCTTGCTGAGCTCCTAAATAAATGTTATTGTTACAGCATTAATTCTTCCGAGTCTTTCTGGCAGAAATGAAGTTAAGCGCAAGTTCTGCCAGGAAGACTCAATCGTTACGTCACTAATTACCTTCTCATCTATCCAATCACATCCTTTACCGGAGCATATAAAGGTTGTACTTACTCATGTTTGAGTTCGCAGATACTACCGCTTCAGCACCACCATCCTCCCCACCACCACCAAGATGGGACCTTTCCTCCATCCCCCCCCTACACAACCAGCCAGGCTTTCATATCATCCTCAACAGCACCAGACGGGATCTCCCCTCTACCCTGAAGACTTCAGGATGTCTCTCCCTCCATCCACCCCACCACCACCAGATGGCCCCCTTTCGTACTTCGCGGGGGGTGAGCTGCGCCCCTGCCTCTGTATTCAGGCAGGATACGCAGATTCCGTACCCTCGGAATGCGAATTACAAATGGGGCCTACGCCAAAGAACTTGATTGCTTGCTGAGCTCCTAAATAAATGTTATTGTTACAGCATTAATTCTTCCGAGTCTTTCTGGCAGAAATAAAATTCACGGGCGGGTATGCGGGCGGATAATTAACTCCTCGCGGGCGGGTTGTAGCGCGGATGAAAAATATGTGCAATAGTTGTATGTCATTACACATACGCAACAACGATATGACATTTTGACCCATCATGTCACCACCACGGCGACATTGCGACTTCTGTTGATGCTTCTCGTAGTTGGATTGTAGAGCGTTGCTATGGATGAGGTAAAAGTAAAGTTGGCGAGTGGAGTGTATCAAATTGTGGACAACGAGTCTTTAAAGGCAAAATCGGATGTGTGGAGAAAATGTGGTCTAATAAGAGATCAGGAAAATAACATCATAAGCGGCTTTGCGGCTTGCAAAGCATGCCATAAAGTTTTGGCGTTTGATAGCCGGAAGCTAGGCACGTCTTCTCTTCAAAAGCATGTCGAGACTTGCAGGAGCACAGCAGGGGTTATCAGTGCGACAATTGACAGGTACTTGGCCAAAGGCTACAAACCTCCAAGAGGGGAAGACAAGGAAGCTACAACACAATTGGCTGTGCAATTTGTGTGCCGAGACGTTAGATCATTTGAGACTGTGTGCGGCGATGGATTTTTGGAACTGGCACAGGGCTTAATAGACATTGGTGAACGAGCTGGCCTTGTGGACGCACGTCAGCTTCTCCCCGATCCAACTACTGTCTCCCGTAGGATCACTAAATATGCTGAGGATAAAAGACAAGGCATAATTCCGGAGCTGAGGGAACAATTGACCGAGAGCAACGGGGCTGTGACGCTGGATTTGTGGACGGATGATTTCCGAATAATTGGATATCTCTGTGTGACAATACATTACATTAAAAGCAATTGGGAACTGCAGGAGCGAGTGCTCTGCACAGCTGAATGGGACAGCAATTTACGTAAAACAGCTGAAAACCTCAGGCCAGCCATCGTCCAAGCACTCCGCAAATTTGGACTGGATGAGTTCTTTCCCAAACTAGTGTATGTAACTGACAGAGGTGCAAACATTGTTGCGGCCCTCCGCACAGCCACGAGATTGAGTTGTGCAGCACATATCCTGAACACAGTATTGCACACCACACTTGGGAAACCTGCTGAGGACGATTTGTTTGGCGAAGAGGTATCTGGTGTCATTGAGTCCGCTAAGTCGCTTGTGACTTATTTTAAGCAGTCACATCTCCAGAATCATCTGCCAAAAACACTGAAAGCATCCTTGGAGACGCGATGGAACTCGCTTCACACGATGCTGGACTCTATTTGCAGCCAGTACGAGGCCGTCCGTGCTCTTCTGGAGGAACGTGATGAAGAACACCGTTTAAACTGCATGAGCAAGGAGACTTTGCATGACATTGTGAATTTTTTGGCGCGATTCAAAGAAGCCACCAAAGCCCTGGAAGCATCCAAAACTCCGACCATTCACTTGACAGCTGTGTGGTTGGAGCACCTCAGACGTCACCTTCAGCCGTCTTCTACTGACAGTCTGACATTGTCATCGCTTAAAGAAAAATGCCTCAAGATTTTAACCGAGAAATTTGAGCTGCATCTCTTGCATAAGCTGGCAATGTTCTTGCATCCAAAGTTGAAAAGCCTGAAGCTGCTGACAGACCATGGTGAAATTATGAGAGTACATAGCGAAGCACGGCGTCTTGTGAAAGGTAAGCTATTTAATCACAAACGTTACTTGTCTTCAGTGGTGGAGTGTAACGAACAATACTTAGGTCCTAATTGAAAAAAAAGAAAACATTTTCCGGTCAGTTTTTACACCTGCCAAAACAGGAATTGAAAAAAATCTCCTGTGCTGATGCAGACGCGTTCATAGGGTTGCGCTGCCAATAACGCACCTAAAACAATATGTGTCACAAAGAACCGGTAAAAAAGTAAGGATTATGATTATGTAAAACATAATTTTCCCTTCCTCAGCTGTGGCTCATTAGCTGGTTATGCTCCCTGTTTTCTCGCCAGTTGTCGGATTATTTTGCCTTTATATGTCGCTGGTGGCTCTCTACTACAGAAAATAGTTTATACTACTATGGATTATACTACAAAATAATCCGACAACTGGCGGGAAAACAGGGAGCATTAAATAGTAAACGGGAAAGAGGAGGGAACAGGTGAAGGAGATAACCAGCTAATGAGCCACAGCTGAGGAAGGGGAAATAGAAAGAGTAGAGTAGTGACCAGCAGAGGGAGCAAAAGCAAAAGGAATATCAGCAAAAAGACCAGACTCACGACCAGTGATGCCAGTAACGCGTTACACAGTAACGCGTTACTCTAATCTGACTACTTTTTTCCAGTAGCGAGTAATCTAACGCGTTACTATTTCCAAACCAGTAATCAGATTGAAGTTACTTATCCAAGTCACTGTGAGTTACTATTTTAGTCATTTTCCTTAGTAAAAACCAACAGCTTATCAAAATTCTCAGCCCGAGGGCTGGAGCCCGTGTTTTTTTTTTTTTTTTTTTTTTTTACATTGTTGCAGCCATTTAAATAGTTCAGTTTTGTTTTTAATGTCAAAGTAGTTATTTTTGTTTCGTTTCTTTATTAACCTAATTTAGAAAAAATTTCAGAGCAATTTTTTGTTTGTTAAATTAAAGTTTATATAGGCAAGACAATTCAAGAGTTGGATTGAGAGACTAGGCTATTAAACATGCGGTTAACTCACTGGGTCGTCACATAAAAAAATTAAAACTTTAATTTAACAAACAAAAAATTGCTCTAAACATTTTTCTAAATGAACTTAATAAAGAAACTAAACGAAATATAACTACTTTGACATTAAAAACAAAGTAGGCTAGTTATTATACCACCACAAAGGCATTTTTGACGAGCTGAGGCAGACTGATGGATTAGCCTACTGCTCGCAACGGCGCTCAAAAAAAACCGAAACGGGCTACACAATCTAAAGAAGAAAAAAAAAGTACATGCAGGTTGTCTTATAGCCTATCTTACATAGGTTTGTTTGAGTGATCGGAATTAAATACATCTCGAAAGACTCTCGGAAGGCCTACTCCTGGTCATTTCGCAATCAGATAGATCTGGTCAGAGAAAATGAATGAAGGAATCAGTTGTAAAAAGGCCATAACTCTAGCAGCTGCACTGAAGAAACAGACTCTTTAACCCTGCGCGAGCCATATCTTGACAGTGGCGTAAGCTATCATGGTCTCATGTTATTTCCAACAGCACAGCACATCTCATTGTTCCTTTTAATTATTAAGGCTTGGGCATAAATGCAATAAAGTGTGTTGCCCAAAACGGTTACCATTTCTATTTTGAGGCGGCAGGGGTGTTGTCGGCAACTGCTGAATGTAACTAATAAAGTAACTTGTAATCTAACTTAGTTACTTTTAAAATCAAGTAATCTGTAAAGTAACTAAGTTACTTTTTAAAGGAGTAATCAGTAATCAGATTACTTTTTCAAAGTAACTGTGGCAACACTGCTCACGACACTTTTAGCTGCTGTGAGAGAAAAAAAAAATCACCTGAGACAACATCCCACCAATCAGGATATAGGAGCAAATATACCAAGACGGCTTCATAGAGATGGAGAAAGGAGAGAGAACTTGAGGAGAAAAGAGGGCCTGCAAAGCTGTAGTTCACTTCCTGAGGACTGTCCTAAATAGAATCAATTTCTCCCTCACACATACAAACATTCTGATGTGTAATTTGTTTTTAAAAGTAATTATTTTAGTTTGCTCTGTATGTTGTGAGTAAAATAACATGGTCCAAATTTATTTTAGATGGCCTTAACTACTATGTGCTTGCAAAAATGAGTATAATGTACTTACTGTGTAATATTGTCATACTGTCATATTGTATTTCAAAACACTTGCTGATATTGAGATAGGATACGGGTAAAGTTTGGGACAGGTGTGGTGGTGTGGGTAAGTTTAAGGGTAAGGTGTAAGGGAAGTGTCAACAGTGTAATTATAAATGTAACTTTAATAAATGTAACTTAATAATAAAACTTTTATCATTTGATTGTTTGCTCAGCTGTTGTTAGATGAGTTTGTTTGTGTAGTGTATTGTCGTGTTTCAGTAGTTCTGGTGTATTCTTGCGGTGTGTTGAGTGTTAGCGTTTGTTCTCATGTGTATAAACAAGTTTGTGAAAAATTGTGTACATGGTATACAACTATGGCTGTCTTATTTACATTATTGTTAAACACATTTTGAAAATTGAATTTCCTTGTGACTTATTTGTTCACATGGTTTGGGTAAAATTAGGCTGGGTTATGGCTCAGTTTTGGGGGTTCTGGTCAAAGGGTGGTGTTGATATGGTTAACTTATGGCTGATAATTGGTTCAGATAATAAAACCTGTTTTGGACCAGCTCAGGGCCAGTTAATGGTGATTAATAGTTAAGGGTGATTAACTGGCTGAGATTCGGGCCAGTTATGGCCCATGTATGACCATTGTCTGTAATCCAGTTCTGGGCCGTCATTCTTTGCAGTACTTGTGCCGAGGGAAAAGGGGTTATGTGGACCAGAGCTGGGCCACAAAACATTTGCTTTGTAGGCAGTCCTGAGGTGCGACGCTTCTTCGGTAGACAATCTGCGCATACCAACTCAGACTACCAACTCCTCAAAGAAGCTCTCATCCAAGAGTTTACAGATCCTGAGGCTGACCCAGGACTGATAACCGCTCTAGAAACCAAACAGAGCCGGCATGAGAACCCCCATGCCTATTACAACCCACTCAGAAAGGCATACTTCAGTACACTTATTGAACCTAACATGGAGGAGGACCTCCACTTCAAGACCCTTTTCCTGAGAAACTTGCTTCCAGATCTAAGCCATCACCTAGGCATTCTGGCCTGTCCCCGGACAAAGACTACACAACAGTTGAGGGACTTGGCACACAAAGCCTATAGCAAACAGAAGATGGACTCATAAAGGGGGACCAAGCAACCAGCAGTCTATGAGTTCAACACACAACACCGAGGTCTGGCCCTAGAGGGCACACCACATCACGACAGCATCGAGCCATCACGCAGAGAACCTCCTGTCACCAGAGAACAGGACTCTCATGCCAGTGCCAGACCCAAACAACACAAGCAAAGCAGTGATCTATTCATGCAGAATTCAAGAAGCTATTCATGAAAGAATTCTTCAAATGCAATGAAGAGGACAGGAAAAGAGACAAGTCAGATTCGGCATGACGAGCCGGCAAGAGTAAAGGTATCACACCACCCAGAGCACCAACCACCTAAAAGGGAGAAGACTAAAAGTGACTGACACAGATCAAAGCTCACTATACACCACACCACATTTAATAATACATTAAATTGTTTTCTAGACAGGGCACATCCACCCTTTTGAGATTGTCCCACTAACAAAGAAGTTCTTCTCCCACAGGTGTCGTCAACCAGTGCTCCTTTCCTTTCAATTCTGCCTTTCTCTTTTCATCACTCTTATTTGAACAAGTTGAAACTAACAGAGAATTGAGTCTAGTACTGAAACAGCAGGATTGACCCAATACCTCCGTTATGTCCAGAACATGGATTGCATGAGCTACCCGCCATGACACTCTTGCAACCGAGCATTAAAGTAATTATGAAAGCCGCCAAGCACCGCCATAGTTACTAATTAGTTGTGCCATAGGCCGACCATAATCCTGTCTAAGAAATCAAATTCTTATCCTTGAGTTCAGCTAGTATGGAGTGTTGTGTTGTGTTGTGTTTGCATGTTTGCCTGTCTCTCTCTCTCTCTCTGCCTGTTTCTCCAGCGCTCGCCGATGTCCTCGTATGGAACATCACTGATCAAAAGGGCGAATATGTAGGAATATGTATATTCCAGCAGTGAGTCGACACAACAAAGCATTCCAGAATTATCATCATTTTGATGCAAGGTAAATTTGTGTAAAATGTACTGTGATCACAATAGGAAAGTTGGTTTCTTAAAAGTCTGTAATCGGACATTACACTAATGATATGCATGAACAGGAAAAGTGGGCTGGACACCCGCCCACAACAATATCTCATTGGCCGGAGACTTTCCTGCCTGCATGCAGCATCCTCCGAGTTACCCAGAGCTCTTCATCACCACATTCCAAAACTCTGTTTGAACCTCACCAAAGAAAACTTCCTGGAGGCCGCGCCACAGAGACGACCGTTGCGTAGCAACCAGCAAAACCAACTATTTGTGCCTCTGACCACAAAAACTACCAGCCAAAAATGCTGTGCATAGAGGAACCCATGCTCGTAGGAGCATTCAAACGCAAGTACATGACTCTTCATTCTGGCTGAACTGGTAAAAATCATATCTAAGTGAACAAACTAAGGTTGACCTGTTAGTATATTGATTCTCAGAATGTGGTTAAGAAATCATTGGGACTTCACTCCTTTCCATTAACAAACATCCCTTTCCCAGTAACTGTATGAAAGTGTGTTTTGGTTAGTTTGTGCATTTAGAATAGTTCAATAAACTTTTGTTTACCTTTTTCATCTATACAAGTGTCTTCGGCTATGTGTTTATACAGGTCCTAATAAAAAAAAATAGCATATTGTGATAAAGTTCATTATTTTCCATAATGTAATAATAAAAATTAAACTGTCATATATTTTAGATTAATTGCACACCAACTGAAATATTTCAGGTCTGTTATTGTTTAAATACTGATGATTTTGGCATGTAGCTCATGAAAACCCCAAATTCCTATCTCAAAAAATTAGCATATCATGAAAAGGTTCTCTATACGAGCTATTAACCTAATCATCTGAATCAACTAATTAACTCTAAACACCTGCAAAAGGTTCCTGAGGCTTTTACAATCTCCCAGCCTGGCTCATTACTCAAAACCGCAATCATGGGTAAGACTGCCGACCTGACTGCTGTCCAGAAGGCCATCATTGACACCCTCAAGCGAGAGGGTAAGACACAGAAATACATTTCTGAACGAACAGGCTGTTCCCAGAGTGCTGTATCAAGGCACCTCAGTGGGAAGTCTGTGGGAAGGAAAAAGTGTGGCAAAAAACGCTGCACAATGAGAAGAGGTGACCGGACCCTGAGGAAGATTGTGGAGAAGGTCCGATTCCAGACCTTGGGGGACCTGCGGAAGCAGTGGACTGAGTCTGGACTAGAAACTTCCAGAGCCACCGTGCACAGGCGTGTGCAGGAAATGGGCTACAGGTGCCGCATTCCCCAGGTCAAGCCACTTTTGGGCTACAGAGAAGCAGCACTGGACTGTTGCTCATTGATCCAAAGTACTTTTTTTGGATGAAAGCAAATTTTGCATGTAATTCGGAAATCAAGGTGCCAGAGTCTGGAGGAAGACTGGGGAGAAGGAAATGCCAAAATTCCTGAAGTCCAGTGTCAAGTACCCACAGTCAGTGATGGTCTGGGGTGCCATGTCAGCTGCTGGTGTTGGTCCACTGTGTGTGCTTATCAAGGGCAGGGTCAATGCAGCTAGCTATCAGGAGATTTTGGAGCACTTCATGCTTCCATCTGCTGAAAAGCTTTATGGAGATGAAGATTTCGTTTTTCAGCATGACCTGGCACCTGCTCACGGTGCCAAAACCACTGGTAAATGGTTTACTGACCATGGTATTACTGTGCTCAATTGGTCTGCCAACTCTCCTGACCTGAACCCCATAGAGAATCTGTGAGATACTGTGAAGAAAAGGTTGAGAGACGCAAGACCCAACACTGGATGAGCTTATGGCTGCTATCGAAGCATCCTGGGCCTCCATAACACCTCTGCAGTGCCACAGGCTGATTTGACTCCATGCCACGCCGCATTGAAGCAGTCATTTCTGCAAAAGGATTCCCAACCAAGTATTGAGCGCATAACTGAACATAATTATTTGAAGGTTGACTTTTTTTTTGTATTAAAAAAACTTTTCTTTTATTGGTCGGATGAAATATGCTAATTCTTTTAGATTTTGGGGTTTTCATAAGCTGTATGCCAAAATCATCAGTATTAAAACAATAAAAGACCTGAAATATTTCAGTTGGTGTGCAATGAATCTAAAATATATGCAGAGGTGGAAAGAGTAACAAAATATTCTACTCAAGTAAAAGTACTGTTACTTCAATGACATTTTACTTAAGTACAAGTAAAATTACTGGTCTAAAAATTTACTCAAGTAAAAGTAAAAAGTAGCTCATTTAAAATGTACTCAGAGTAAAAGTTACTTAGTTACTTTTTTAACAGTGGGGGACTCTCCCCTGTAGGGTTGTGATAGAATGAGATTTTCACGATATGACAACTGTCTCAGAAAACATCAATTAAACATTTACTGTACCTATTATTAAATGATGGTTATTATCACTTGTTAAAATGATGTGAAATGAATGAAGAAGATTGGTCTTTTTTTTTATTTGGTTGAACAAATGCTTTATTATAACAAACTTAAAACCATTTGTTTATTTTGTTTTTTAAAATTTCAATAAAACATTATTATTACAATTAAAATTATTATGAATTAGATTAATAACTTATTTTTATCATTAATTCGTAAAAATGTTTAAGAATAATAGAGTCAATATGTAGTAGATGGAGCAGCTCATTCACAGAGAGAGAACAGCAGATCATATATTCATATAGCAGTGTTTTGTGCTTTAATGTTCACAGACCATGTCGCGATTTGATTTATTTCTAAGGCCTGCAGCTCTACATTTGAGTTTTTCGTTCATCCACCAGTTTGCGTGTATTACGCCAATTCTACGTTATAATGTAAAGTTAATGTTCATGACTGGATTCCGGGATTCCCTCTGCGTCACAGAAATCAATCGGCCTTAAGTTATAAACATACCTTTATCTGCACAGAGCGATGTGTGCCCGAACATGTTCTATGTGTTTCTTCATTTGCATCCACATTTTGTGCACATTTGATATCCTCCAGGACAACACCACATTATTTTTTTCTATATCCAAAGTATTTCCATACTAGCCAGGGGTTCACGACGGCGTTTTGCTTTCACCTGGGTCTGCGTCACTGACGTCTGTCTTGTTCGTCTCCATCTGATATTTGCGCGCATGTTCTCTCCCGCGCCGCGCCCTCTATTCAATATTAGTCATTTCCGGATCGCATTTTTTTCCCTCCCCTCTTTGCATAATGCATTAATGATTTATTTTTACTCAGTAACGGATGTGGTTTAAAATGTAGCGAAGTACAATACTTTAATCAAAATGTACTTAAGTAAAAGTAAAATTACAGATTTTTAAAACTACTTAAAAAAGTAGAAGTACACAGAAAAGCTACTCAATTACAGTAACGCGAGTAAATGTAATTTGTTACTTTCCACCTCTGAATATATGAAAGTTTAAT
This sequence comes from Pseudorasbora parva, assembly GCF_024679245.1. Lineage (NCBI taxonomy): Eukaryota > Metazoa > Chordata > Actinopteri > Cypriniformes > Gobionidae > Pseudorasbora > Pseudorasbora parva. The sequence continues at coordinate 19,046,780 of NC_090183.1, forward strand.
TTTTATCATTACATTATGGAAAATAATGAACTTTATCACAATATGCTAATTTTTTGAGAAGGACCTGTAAGTTACTGCCTCAAACTGATCGATTGTGTTAACCTAAGCTCTCAAACAGTGACAATAAAATTGATATTATTGCCGTTGTAACGGGTAATATCCCGATCAGGACTGATAATGTACTCTAATTTCAACGTATCGCTGGACGAATAGTTGATAAAGTGTTAAATATTAATTTTGAATCATTTAACATGTATCACGGTTCCTTTCACTGTAATTCAATACCCCTTTGAGTTATTTGATCCGAATCAATTCCTTACATTATTCAACTAAATATCCAAATAAAATTAATTTATTAGGTCTTAATTAATTGTATAAACTATTATACTGATCTGCCAACATTGTCGCTATATAATAAATTAAAAAAGCTGATATCACCGTTTTCTCCAGAACTACTCTACAGCCGAATAAAATTTTGTTGCAATATTGTCCTGTTTAACACTGTGAAGCTGCTTTGAAACAACAATAAAAGGGCTATATAAATAAAGTTGACTCAACTTCTTTTTTACCCATTATAGTCTTAACGCATAAATCATTTAATAAGTTAACCTTATTGTCAATAAACTATTGTTAATGATCTCTAAAAGCATGCTAGCAATAGCAATAATGCACAAACAAATATTTTGTTCCCTTCAATCCCCCTTTCGATCTCCTGTCAAAGGTTCGGTACGCGGTAAGCATTATGTACCGAACGGTTCTCGGACTAATTAATTAGACTTGGAAAAATAAAAAAGTGTGTGAAATAAAATAACATGCGTTCAACAATAACCAAAACGACATAACAGGCAATGCCCCTGACACCGCCGAAGTGAGAAAAAAAAGAAAAAAGAAACCACCAAATATGTTTTAGGCTGCTCAGTCAGGTGCTCGCTTACTCAGTAGGTACTCAGAGCGCTGAATGCTCGTGGCAAAATGGCTATTGCGTTTAACAAACCATAGAAGATCCTCCAATAACCAACAGGTCTGGTGTTTGGGTGAACTTTGGATTCTTTGTAAGCTATGATGGTTTTGGCAAGAGTAATGGATAAAAAAACAACAGTATGTCGCATTTGCTACATGATGGTACAGCAGCGGGAATAATTATGCCATGTCAACTCATTTACGCTGACAACAAGACTATAAAAAGGAGAAACAGCCACAAACTATCCCCGCAGCATTAAGACAGACATTTCCAACTTATTCAAATGGCAAAAGACATCACCGCGGGGAAGTGGCCCATTTATAGCCGCGGATATGAGACCTTACGCCCGTTTCACACAAACTCCGTCTGCAGTGCGTAGTCTATGCGGTGCGTATTTTTTCCGTACCCATGTTAACGGTTGCGGACTACAAATGCAGCATATTTGAAAGCACAACAGAGTGTGCGGCTGCTGCACCGCATACGCAGCGCAAAACGCACTGCAGACGGAGTTTTAAGAACATGCTTATTTCATGTAAACAAGTAATTGAGCCCTGTTACAATGTTCCTTCACGAGCCCATTTCAGCCAGAAAATTCCTGCTTTGTCCCAAAAAACAAAAGCACAAACAGAGAACCAATTGGCCAAAGCAACAGTGGTTGCTCTGACAACAGACGGCTGGATGTCAAGGGCTACACAAAGCTACCTGACTGTAACGGCACATTACATTACCGATGAATGGGAGCTGAACAGCCACGTTCTTCAGACACGCCCTTAAGAGTCAGAGAAGTGAGGATTTGGCCAAAGGGATGACAGAAGCAGTAGTGTGTGAAAAAAGTGTGGAGAGAGCTAATGTAAAGAGCTAATGTCTTATTCCTGTAACTACATAGAAGATGGGTATAAGTATAATTCCATCATTGTTCAATGTAAAAAAAAAAAAAATCATACTTTGTTAGTTTTAATAAAAAAATTATTAAAAAAGGTAATTTATCTGGCAATTTTTTCTTTTTGCTGTATCTAAAACATACCGAACCGAACCGTGACACCAGTGTATCGTATCGAACCGAACCGTGAATTTTGTGAACCGTTACACCCCTACAAAGTAGTGATGTTAGGTCTGACACCGATGCTCCGAAGCTTGCTTCAAACTCGAACGGTCCTTGAAATGAACCACTGCTTCGGAGCTTGTATCATTACGTCACTAGTCACGTGAAAATGCCTTCTGAAGCAAACAAACTGCTTCACTCCTGTAGTGAACCACCTGACTGCTTTCACAGCCCAATCAGTGTTGACAGGTTTGAAACCTGCCGGCTGTATTTCTTATGTGCTTTCACACATGATACTGCCATGATAAATAAATAAAACAAAAAATAAATAAATAAAAAACACTTTTACTGAAATTCTATTGCATTTAATGGTTTTCATGGGAATTTTATTGGTTGTAATGGGAATTATAGTGGTCTCTGTGGCTCTCTTTTGATAGGTGTTGGGATATGTCCCACACATAAAAAATTGGAAAGGAGGTTGCTAGGCAACGTGGGGGAGAGGACGCTGGCGTTGTCTGTTCGCCGCTTCTCCACCCACAAATCATGTTACTGTACTATTAGATTTAGATTTTATTTTATTTTATTATGTTTGTGACTAGTCTAACAGTCAGAGCTACAATTGGGACTTATGCTGTTTGCTGGCAGCCACTGAGAGGACGTTGTTCACCGTTCACCGTTTTCCACCGCTTCTCTGATGTTTATGTTTGAATTGCTGCGGTTGGTTCTGGTTTGAAGGACATTTGATGTTGCTCGCTGCGGCTGCTCACTGGTGGTCTCCCTTGGGCTTGAGCTGCATGGTGGCTGAAGTTTGCACCGGGCCATCGTCATCCGGGCCATCGTCATCATCGTCATCCCGGCATGATGTTGGGATGTTCCGCTTCTCGGCTGCGCCGCTGTTCCGTCTTGCATTGCGGCCGTGGAGCGGCTTGGACTTCTGCGCCGACCCCGGTGTGTCCACAGAAGTGCCCGGAGAGCTTTGTCTGCCTCCTGGTGCTGCGGCGATCCCCACCGTCTGAATCGTCAAGAAGACCCATCATCTGGTCTTCAGCTGTCATGCCTCGACGACATCATCAGGACACTGCCGCTGGGAGAAATTTAAAACATGGAGTGGGCCACAGTGTGCTGCGGAGCTAACAGAGACTTCCACCATCAGCTCTGTTTCTGTTCACCATCAGCTCTGTTTCTGTTCACCATCAGCTCTGTTTCTGTTCTGTTTTTTGTGTTGGTTGATTGTTTGTAGTATTCTATATGTTTACATGTTATTCATTTTTTGTTATTTTTTCCCCCCTTTGTTGCACTCTGAGATTCTTCGAAATGAAAAGTGCATTATAAATAAAATGTATTATTATTATTATTACATAAAGGAAAAAAAATCTGTGGTGGTTTAAATTGTAAAAGCCAACGATTCCTATTGGTATTTTAATAGAAACCAATAGAATTTCTGTGATGGTTTCCAGCTTTTTAAAGCTGGTCTGATCTTCTGTCCTTGTCTAAAGAAATAATTACACACGCACACATCATTAATGTTTTATTATCAAGGTGAACACATGAAATTCCTCTGAAGGGGGGATTCTGAAATCCACTGCCGCTTCAATATACCTGTATATATTTATATCCTAATTAACTTCATAATCAAAACCTTATTTAATATTTATCTTCCTATATTACCTATATTATTATAATGATTCTATCCAGTTATGATTTTGTTTTAGTTTCTTGTTTTCTAAAGTGTGTATTTGGTCTCTGAGGAGTGACTGAGGGTCTGGCCTAGAGATGTGTGATGTGTCACTAAACACTGGCAACAAGGTCATGTGTTTGGATTTTGGAGGTATCACACACCCCTAACATGTCAGGAGTGGAGTAACAGCGTTTGCTCACTTAGCACGGCTTCCAGATATGAAATATGGATTTGTCTTTCATTTAATTTATTATATTTTATTCCTTTTATATTTCCTTTTACTGAAACACTAAAGAATCAAGATGAATATTGCCTGTACTAGTGTGTACCTCTCACTGAAAGAAAGCACATGTTATCAGTATGTTTTGGGTAAGAACTGGTTAGAACTGGAGCTTAATCAGCTCCAACCTTGGAGAGACTGTGTATCTGTGTATGTGCGCAATATTCTGTGTTACAGATCAGAATGGTGTTCAATGGGCACCCTAAGAGATGGGTGGACTTGTTGTTCTGGGCAAGCTGGCGCCTGCTCCAGATCTGGAAGGTCACTACGGGCCTAATTCTGGGTGAAAGCATCAACAAGTGACACGTCAGTGGAAACGTGCATCAGATTAACTGACTCGAGTGGAAATTTACCATGACTGTGCATTGTCTCTGAGCCAATCAGAACCATCCACATCGCAGTAATGACGTGGATAAGACCTTGAAAATGGTATAACTGTTGGGACAATTGTATGTACGATAGGGCGAGGCAACGAGACGGTGAGAGAGGGAGCGCGGCCTACGAACTCCTTGTGAGACTTGAAGCTGGCTTCTGCTTTTGAAACTGCAAACTATTCTTAAGTAAATTTTTCTTTTATTTAATTGCAATCCTGACTCTGTCTTCATTTCTTCACTACTGGTCCTGGGTCATAAGCTGTTAACCCCTAACACCTCAGTATCTGTAAAATGTACCTACATAAATGAGTTTCACAGCACTAACACTGTTTCAGCTTCGATCGCCTTGGTAAACACGTAATAAACGGGGCGTGAATATAAGCCTACTTGCATTTTATTGTTGTCAGCTTTGTTGCATTACATTTACTTCACCAGGAGATGGTGCTGCAATTTCTATCTGAATGAAGCTTCGAGTAACAAACCATTTTCGACACAATTGTATCAGAAAGCAATAATGCTTTGAAACGCTTCATTTGGCCATCACTACCTCAAAGGGTAAGGGAGGTAGAGAGATGCCGTGCTCATACACATTCCTGCAACTAGACTGTGGTGTCTCAGACTGGCCACCTGAGCACTAAACTAATGGACATTTAAGCTAAAATAAAATTTTGACAGTTACCTGGAGCAACATGCATGATGGCGGCCATCTTGAACTGCTTAAAAGATCTGAAAGGACTTTTATCATACTTTTTATATAGTTGCTGTGTTGCATCATGGGGGGGGGGGATGCCAAGTATAATGGGGAAGGGGTGTAAATTGTTGTTTATGATGTTTATTACTCTTGACTTGATACAATTGTTGCTGAAATTAAGATCATGTAGTGCTATGAATAGTTGTGTTTTGAAGTAAAGTGTATTAATTGTTTGTTTTTAAATACTTTTCCATGTTAAAGGACTATTGAGAGATGGTTGTACCCAGGTGTATAAATTCTCATACAAGGCAGCCATCAGTTAGTCTATAACTAATGGACAGTGGGTGTAGTAGCTGCGTTGGAGTACTCTGATTGAAGAATGGTTATACCTGATGGCCAAATGAGGCTTCCTGAACCACTGAGAGCATACGTGGGGTTTAAAAGACTCTTTATTTACCTCGAAGGGTAAGGGAGGTAGAGAGATGCCGTGACGCCTTTCCAGCCCATTGGTTCACCAAAAGGTTAATTTACCCAAAGCCTCATGAAACAGTGTGCTCCCTAGTGACACCTGCTGTGCAAAGCAATGTATCGCACACAAATCTATTCATCCTGAGCAACCAAATTGTCATAGTGTGGGCACACCCTTTTTCTATTGCCTGTGTATTAAATAAAGTATTTTACTCTGCTTGTATTAACCTATGCCCACACAACTCACACAAACACCAACTTTGTGTTCAACTATTCAGTTGTTCCTTGGGTTAGTGATGACAGTGAATGCCCAGAATGATTGTAAATAAATTATTGTGAGTGCAGTGCTGATTGAGAGTGCAATAGTGCAGTGCTTATGGGACTGGAATTGTGGAACAGCAAACTGCAACAGGGATGGGAAAAGCTTTCCCTAATACAGTCTAGTCTTATAATAATAATAATAATAATAATAATAATAATAATAATAATAATAATAATAATAATAATAGCAATAATATATATAATAATAACACTACTACTAATATAAGCTATATATATATATATATATATATATATATATATATATATATATATATATATATATATATATATATATATATATATATATATAATTACGTATTATAGGTATTACAACTAGATACAGGCTAATTTACTCTAATTATCTACTGAACTATGTATAATTTACTCTAATAATTTACTAAACAAAGTATAATGTAATATATAATACAATGTATGATATATAATGATATCGCTACTACGTACAACCAACACCACCAATGCAAACGCCTACTGCAAACCCCACAAGAGGAGCGAGGTTTCAAACCACTTTTATCTGAAACCGATACTCAGAATGAAGCGATGATGTATTCAACAGAAATGAGGCCTTGTTTGTCATCGTCACGTGATTTTCACGGAAACGATACAAGCCTCGAATTGTGGCTTCATCTGGAATGCCCCTGTTTGCTCGGCACAAGCGCCGGAGCCTCGCTTCACATAGTTATACCTGATTCAAAGTTATTGGTTTCCTGTGGTTTTGTTTTATATTGTAGTAAAAAAAATCTTCTTTACGTTTTTTTTTTCTTTTTTGCATGTTTTTGCACCTATGAGCACCCTGCACCTTTCTGGCTTGGGAATAATTAAATAAAACAGAAAAACTGGCATTCAACGACCTCCAGTCATTGTTTGAATAACACTAGACGGTTTTCCCTAGTTGAACTGTGACAAACCTCCTTGCCCTCCACTTCTGTCACTATGAGCCTGTTACAGAGAGATCTAATACATGGGATACAACAACCAATGTAACCAGTATTCATACGAATGTTGCTACAGATATGAGCAAAGAATAACAAGTGCTCTGGTGGTCCCAGTTCCGGTGAATCATGTTCCGGTGGTCCCTGTGCCAGTGGCCTCTGTGCCGGTGGATCGTGTTCTGGTGGTCCCTGTGCCGGTGGTCCCAGTTCCAGAGGATCTAGCTCCACCCAGGAGCCCTGCTCTGACCATGCCTCCCCGCCATCCTGCTCTGACCGCACCGCCCGGGCGCCCTGCTCTTCCCGCTCCGACCTCCTGATTGTTTTTTTTTCCCTGTTCCTCCCTTGTTTACCCGTCCCTTGTCTGTCCCTCCCGTGCCACCCTGGTCTGTCCCTCCCATCCCTAGTGGACCGTCTAGTAGCCGCTCCTTAAGATGTTTCTTAAGCCATGTATGTTTTTTTATATAGGTATATACAGCCATCTAGTGGTTACACAGATGTACATGGATGAGTGCAATTTTAGGTTTATTGAAAGAACGGGACTTATATTTTTATTTTCAGAGATTGGAAGGTTTGTGAATTGGTGCGAGGACAACCACCTAGCTCTGAATGTCAATAAGACAAAGGAGATGGTGTTTGACAGGCCTGTGATCACCCATACCCAGGTCGAAAATAAATATATTTAAGCTGTGCTTTTTTGGACATATTTAGTAGATTTAAATTACACTCTGCTAAATGCATATTAAATGTATTATTTTGAAACAACTATATTAAGTATATTAAGTGTATTACAAGTATATTAAGTGTATTTTAAGATATGCTTTAGTTCAATTTTACAGTTTTTTTCAGTCGCTTACAAGAACTTACCCATTCTTCAGATAATTTTTCTAAACTCTTAACACAGACTTACACCTACAAAACACAATTGGCCAAATGAATCATTTTATTCTCAAAAACATATTTTGTTAAATATATACTAATTCTTAATTTCAAAACAGAACACATCTTTCTCTGCACACACTAACTTTACCAAACCACTGGAAATCTGACTCAAAATGGAATTATTCTGTCAAAGAATAACACTTGTTTTCACTTCACAAGGTACATGCAGTCAATCAAAGTACAGCAGGTTTCATTCTGGCTATTGTTAACATTACAAAAACTGCATAGACTTTTATGTTTAAATTTTAAAGGTATTTGCATGCAAAACATGCAATCTTCCGTTTTTACACTAAATTTCTTGGTTGGGAACTGTATGTCCACATGTACAGTAATGTTCACATTCAAACGCATTACAATAAAAAACAGATCAGTTTTTTTTTTCTTTACTGTTTACTACAGGAGGTACAGTAGATACACAGTATGATAGAACAGAAAAAAGTTTTACAGTATTGCTTACAGTGAACAAAAGATCCATTAAACACACAAGAACATTTGGAAAAAAGAAAAAACACACACACACACACACACACACACACACACACACACACAAAAAAAAAAAGCACAAAATACTTGAGAACATGACTTCAAGAACATTTTAATAGCATTTTAGTAGCATTTCATATTCAGAATAATTTTACACTACTAGTATATTATAATGCAGTTTTTTTCAGTATTCAAAATGGTATAAAAAGTGCAAAATTATTAAATATAAATGTTAAGACACGGACACACTTTGAAAAAGAGAAAATTATCATATACATTAAAATATAAAATATAATATATAATATAAAAGAGTATTAAAAAAGTACAGAAACATACATAATCTCTTGACAAATACATTATAATAAATGATCAATGAAGTGCAATGAAGTGCTGGCAGAGCTATTTTCATACACCTTGTAGAACATTTCAGTTTACCTGTATTACTAAAAAGCACACTCCCTCACAAAAATGTGTATAAATAATACGAGTGTGCAATGTTTTCGAATCTATACAGCAAAATGTTTTGTGCATATGGTGCGCAGTTTTCGTGTGAATATGATACACACTTTATGGCGTATTGCTCAAACTCCACCCCCATCCTACCAAAGGGCATCATATACAAAATACGCTATAAAGTGCGTATCAAATGCACACGAAAAACGTCTCGGTTACATCTGTAACCTTAGTTCCCGCAAATGGGAACAAGATGCTGTGTCACCGCTGTGGGAACGGCTCTGCGTGATTGTGTCGTGAAGCACGTATGTCATCAGTCCAATAGAGAGACGGAACGTCATAGGCGGGTGACGTCACTGACCCGGAAACTATAAAGCACATCGGCAAACACAAGCCGTTAGCTTCTGTAAAAGGCTGAAACAAGGCGCTTGCGGGCATTCGGGGAGTATGGCCAGGGGACGCAGCTCCCGTTCATGGGAACTCCCGGTGCGTCACCGCTCTGGGAACGAGAATACCCACGTCCCCATAGGAGCCGAATGCCCGCCTGTGCATGTTAAGAGGCGAGCCCCCGAGCCCCCGTAGTAGCGTTAATGTCTAGCTCATAGAACTGGACAAAAGTGTGCAGTGACGACACGCCTGCCGCATCGCAGACATCCTGCAACAGTGCCTTAGAGGCGGCCATACTCCTCGTGAGTAGAGTGAGCAGCCAAAGAAGACGGCTGTCCGGCTGCCACATAAGCAAGTGAGATCCACCCACCCAGCCAACACGTGTATGTGGGGCCCACGTGGATTAAACATGGGCTACAGGGGTACAGAGTGGGCATGGGCTCAAAATGGGCATCTTATCTGGGGCCCACTTGGGTGAACCAAGTAGGTCCCACATGGGCAAACCCAGCTGGGCTCTTCATGTGGGACCTAGTTGGTTCACTAATGGGAAATGAGAACATGGGTGGAAAATGGGCTATTCAGTGGTCTAATTCATTCACAGTCAAGACAAGTGCAAACACAGTCAATTCCAAAGGTTGATTACATGGGTAGATAGTACACAAATATGCACCCTTGAAAAAAATTTATTGTTATTTTGACACTTGAACACAATTAATGTGACTTTAATCTAATCAAAATTTAAAAATTCCAACACAATAGCAATTTTATTTGGTTTATTTTGTGATCACAGAGCAGTGCCATACAGGGACCATTTTAGCTTTTATTATAAAAGTGTACACATTAAGTGAAATATTTCCTTTCTCAAATGTTTAATTTTGAATAAATCTTTAATACATTTTATTTAGGCACAGAACCACTAGTTTCCGATTAGTAATGGCTTTAGAATAATGTTCCAAATTAGTTGGAATGTCTTCTGCAGGGTTAGGTAATACTGAGTCATTGTTAATAGGTTACACCAGGATCTTTACTTTATACTTAACACATTTTGTATGTGTCCATCATCAATCACACCTGATTCAACTCATGAGCTCATTAGTAGAGATTTCAAAACCTGAGTGTGTCAGCTATAGTGAGACGTACAAAATCTGCAGGGCTGGTGGTACGCCAAGACAGGATTAAAACCATAACCATGACCGAATTTATTTATGTTTATTTTTATTTTTTAACAATACATCCACTTGTGATTCTTATTAAGTGGGCACTTAAATCTTCACCTTAATTCTTTTGCAGTTTGTGTCGTTTCGTCGCCATCTGTTTTTGTCTGACCCTACAGACCATGTCATCAAGATCAACTGGATGTGGGGCTCCAAAAAGCTTTAAATGTGAAAAGAGAATTAAAAAAAAAAATGGGACACAATGGTTGATTATTTTGAAATGTTTTCAAAGGGCTTTTGGGTGAGCGATTATGGTGGGGTGAGGAGCTGCACTGTTTTTATCTTTTTGTTTGTGTAATACATAAACTTTAAGTGTACAGATGTACATATATAAACAATACAAGTTTTGTCAAATTATTTCTGTCAGGAGCTCTATTTTTTTTGTGGTACTTTTGTCAAATAAAGTTGTAACTGTAATTTAGTCGTTTTCAAATTATTTTAAATAACCCTTGCATGATAAAGTATAGCATGAGCTACTGGTTTCTGTTGATTAACTTTAACATTTTAGTGTAGTTTAGAGCAGTGGTTTTCAAACCTGTCCTGGAGGACCATCAGCCCTGTGTCTGCCTCATTTATCACACCTGATTTAACTCATCAGCTCATTGGTAGAGACTGCAAGAACTAAATTGGTGTGTCGAATAAGGGAGACATACAAAATTTGCAGGACTGGCGGTCCTCTAGGACAGGTTTAAAAACCACTGGTTTAGAGGATTACCTGTAATGTTTGTATTATGGGGTTCACTATAAGATAACTCATACAGAAACTATGCTAGCCCATCTATATATACCCGTTGTAGCCCATAAGAGCCCTACATAAAACTGGGTCCAGTCATTAACCCATATGGGCAGACCCATGTAGGCTCCAAATGGGTGCGACCTGGGTTACCCATATCGGCCTGGTATGAGCCCATTAAGAGACCTATTATTAACCCTTATGGGCAGACCCATGCAGGCCCCAAATGGGTGCTACCTGGGTTACCCATGTGGGCCCAGTATGAGCCCATCAAGAGACCCATCATCAACCCATCTGGGCCTCCATGGAAACTGAGGACAAAATTTGCTGGGTCCCAGTTGGGTAGCTCAGGTGGGCTCCAGATATCAGCCCATGTGCAACCCCTTTGGGCCCCACATGGGTGTGTTGGCTGGGGAGGGCTTGACAGAGCTTGTGGAGCTTTTCTGTCCAATAATTAAAAATTCAGTTTTATCTGAATTAAGTTGCAGTTAAGGAAATTAAGGAAATTTCTATTCATCCAATTTTTTATATCAGCTATGCATTCCGTTAATCTTGTGAATTGGTATGTTCCGTCAGGGCGTAAGGAAATATAGAGCTGAGTATCGTCAGCATAACAATGAAAACTAACGCCATGCTTCCTGATGAAATCTCCCAGTGGTAGCATATACAGGGTGAAAAGCAACGGTCCTAACACTGAGCCTTGCGGTACTCCATACTGAACCTGTGATCGGTGTGACATCTCTTCATTTACTGCTACAAACTGATAACGGTCAGATGGTAACACTTTACTTGAAGGGGTGTGCATAAGACTGACATGACACCTTCATAATCATGACATGACACGTGTCATGAATATGCAGGAGTATTTATGCATGTTTATAACAACTGTCATTAAGTGTCATTCGCTTAATTATGTCATTTTTAATGCAATGATGACATTTCAGAGTTGTCTTTGTTATGACAACTTGACATAAACCAATACATCATAACCTGTCAGTGTCTTTGTCATGACAACTTGACATTACCAAGACAACATGACCTGTCATAAACAGACATGAAATGACATAGCAGATTAATTATCAAATTTAAGAAACTACTTAGCTTTTTGGGTTTACATTACATTAGTTGCTAGGCAACGTGGGGGAGAGGATGCTGGCGTTGTCTGTTCGCCACTTCTCCACCCACAAATCATGTTAACTTTACTATTAAATTTAGATTTTATTTTCTTTTCTTATGTTTGTGACTAGTCTAACGCCGCATTCACACGGGGCGTAGGCGTTAACGCTTGACGGAGGGCGTGGCTGAAGCTGGGTGCTGACGCGATCGTCATAGTGACAACAGCCAATCACATTAACTTGCCGCTTGGACCAAAACACAACACAAAAAAGCGCCTTTTTATGACAGCTAGTCTGTGAGACGAAATGGATGCCGATTTGGTTGTATGTGCGAGTGCGATTGCCCGTTTAGTTGTTGTCAGCGCACTGCACAGGTGCACGAAGCTGTTAAGTACATTAAATCCTGAAAAAGCGCAGACAGCGGGAAGAATATCACGTAGTGGTCAAGGAGCTGCTGTTGGGGACTGTTGCTGATTGCTGGCAGCCACTGAGAGGACGTTGTTTGCCGTTTTTTCACCGCTTCTCTTATGTTTTTGTTTGAATTTGTGGTTGGTTTTGGTTTGAAGGACATTTGATGTTGCTCGCTGCGGCTGCTCTCTCTTCTGGGTGTCGGCTGCTCACTGGTGGTCTCCCTCGGGCTTGAACTGCATGGTGGCTGAAGTTTGCACCAGGCTAGCGTCATCAGCGTCCGGCATGATTTTGAGATGTAATTTTTACTTGTTATTCATGTATTGTTATTTTTTCCCTTTGTTGCACTTTGAGATTCTTCGGAATGAAAAGTGCATTATAAATAAAATCTATTATTATTATTATTAAACTGTTATGTGGTTGGTTTTGACGTTGGCTGTCATTAGGCTATTATAATGTCATGATTTTTTTATAAATTTAATTTGTCATTTACATGTCATTTAGTGTCAATACTCTGTCAAATTATTTTATAACATTGTCATGAATATATTTCTTGACCTAAACTACAGTGGTACAAGTTGAATTTGTCATTAACATGTCATTAAGTGTCAATACTGTGTCAAATTATTTCATAACATTGTCATGCATATATTTCTTGACCTAAACTACAGTGGTACAAGTTGAATTTGTCATTAACATGTCATTAAGTGTCAATACTCTGTCAAATTATTTTATAACAGTGTCATGAATATTTAGCTTGACCTGAAATATGGCATCATAGAGGAAATCGTACAGAGTCATTAAAAACTATTAATATAACTCAAAATGATAGAGTGGCATAGACATATACACCTATATGATGATGGTGTGGTGTGGGCCAAATAACTTCATAAAAGTGGCGCCGCGGGTTGGTGCAGCACTAACAGTTAACCTGAACACTTGCAGGAGGAGTTCACATTGCAGGTGTTCTTCTGGCGGCGCGTGTGAAATGTCTTCATCCCAGGTAACGTTACAGTCAGTGGCATATGTTTCAACATGTCATATGAATATAATTTCATGGGTTTTATTTTTTTCAAACGCCAAATAATCACGATGCTCACGTTTACAAGCCAGCATCATTATAGTAGTGTAAGACTAAAAAAAAATGGGATATGCCGAAATGTCTGAATGAGGAACAAGGACTCTCTAAGAAAATAAAGGAAATTAACATCTGAACTGTCCCTCACACACACCCATGGAGACGCAAGTCTCACCTCACTATCAGCTAATCTACATCTTTTCTGTTGACCCCCTCTCCCCCAATTCCTTCCCTCTCTCATGCTGAGATCACTGAAAATACACCCAGAATCTCTATATTACAATGTCAATCCTCACGATACAGTATTATATGTGTTTGATATCATTTGAAATGTTTCAGTGCGACTGGTACAAATATCTCATCTCCACAGAAGTAAACTAGAACATCATAAATGTTTTAAGAGTTTAAAGATATCTTTCCTTGGTGTGTGGTGGGTGTGGCTTTCAGCCATTTGGCCTTTCTTTCATACAAGTCTATAGGACTTGATCAATGCAAATTCCTATTGTGAACTGGTGTTTCCATTTGAAAGAGTTTCAAATCGTTCTGGGTATGCATCTGGCTCTGAGTATTTAAGGAAATGTTGCAAAGAGCTCAGGGCTCGATACTGTACTCAGGTCAGCCCGTAATGCTGGAAGTTTTAACCCATGCAGCATTATGTAACCTTAATAAGTCAGGTATACATCTCATTCTTTACTTCAGAGTATTTGATGTGAAGTATACCTTTGAATTGATTATATAATTGGCATTATACATTTACCTGACTGTTAATAAATTGTTACACTTTGATTGATTCTGATTTACTCTGGAATTATTCAGGTTATGAACGGACATAATTTCAACAAAGGGTTAAACGGAATAATCAAATGTGTGGTTAAACTATTAAATATAAATGACCAAATAACTAATTGGCATTCAAACCTAAATTCTAAATTGTGATTAAATGGAGTCAGATTAACGAGGAATTGGAATAAAATCCCTTTTGCCCCGCTGAAAAGACCGAACGCGCAGCAACCTTCACCCGCCGATCGTTAGCCTTCATTGGGACGATTTGGGCAACCTTACAGTAGTCTATTGGTTACCGTTTTACAGAATCTGTATGATACTTCAGTTCAATGTTTGAGTGGTAGGTAATCACCATAACAAGCATAACAGCATCGGTCGGGCACGCCTCCTTCAGCTCACGCCGACGAGCAAACGCTGGTCCAATGTTGATCCTCGTCCTGCCTTTAATCCCATCACTTTTTCGTTTCCTCTTATTGCTTTCCTCCAACAAAACCTTTTCTTTCTTATTTGTCTCTGCTGCTTCGGACACGACTATATTATCCGACGAACAAAGTTGGGCTCGCAAGTCCGAATTTAAGGAAGTGTGGGTGTTGGTGGAAGTGACGTATATGCCGTAAAGCAGTCGAATTTTGTAGTTCTTTTTGTTCTTGGGTTACTACCCGAAACCCGAAGTTTAAAAGTACGATTAAAAACGATACAGACCCCATCAGGCTATGGCAGACGTGTCATTCAACCTATTGTAAGTCGATTTATCATCACAAGAGTCTTAAAAAATATATTATGAAGGTTGAAAAGTTACCTAGTGCTGCTTTAAGCTCTATCACTGAGCTACTCGTCCTTTTTAAAGTTGTGCTGAGTTACATGTGCCTTGTACTTAAGCTAGTTGCTATTTTTCAAATATAAATTAGGCAGAGAGAAATGAGCAACAAATAAAGCTTTGAGCTGAAGGATAACATTCTTTGTAGATGCTGGGGATTGAACCCAGGACCTCATACATGCAAAGCATATGCTCGCAGAGTCATTTGTTAATTTATCCCATTCTGTTGTCCTGTGTTTGTCTTGTGAATTTTCTCTCTCTGTGTATGTGCACATGCATGTTTGTATTACAGGTGGGTGGTGTCTTGTGTTAACCTGTTGGAGGCTGCAATTGGTTCTCCCTCTCACCTGATCCAGATAAAAGGGCCGCCCCCTAACACACTGAAGGGGCCATCTTTGTGCCATTGTGTCTTTGATTGTTTCGCATCTTTACGTATCGTTTATTAGAGTGTTTTGCCAGAGAGATGATTGTGAGTGATTAGTAGTTTGTATCTGTGAGTGTGACTATAGTATTTTGATCATTGTTATTTCCTGTTTACTTGACCTACGCCTGTTTGACTATCGACTTTGGATCTTGATTTTGCTTTGTTTGCTACACCTCTGTATATATTATCTGCAAATACTTTTCTTTAGATCTGTGCCAAATCAAGGGACGTAGGGGGTTTGACGCCATTTTATTTTGTACACATTTTCACATTGTTTTTGGTTAGGGAGGTAGGTAAGTTTAAACTGTATGTTGTTTTCTTTATTTTCAAAATTTAGGAATTGTAGAGGTAAAACAAAAGGTTTCTTCTGTTTGTTATTTTTGGCCTTGTCTACCCCTGACGCTAAACCCTGTGTAAGAAATAAAATTGTTCAATTTTATCTCTCTGGTAACGAGACTCTTTTCTTCCTCTTCCTGTTGCTACTGACCCCTAGACGGTCGTAACATTGTCCTTGTGAAGGCTTTGCTTACTTACATGTGCCTTGTACTCAAGCTAGTTGCTATTTTTCAAATATAAATTAGGCAGTGAGAAATGAGCAACAGATAAAGCTTTGAGTTAAAGGATAATTTTCCTTGGAGATGCTGGGGATTGAACCCAGGACCTCATAAATGCAAAGGAAATGCTCTATCACTGAGCTACTTGCCTTCTTTAAGGTTTGGCTGAGATACATGTGCCTTGTACTCTAAGTAGTTGCTATTTCTCTAATATAAATTAGGCAGAGAGATGAGCAACAGATAAAGCTTTGAGTTGAAGAATACCAGTGCTTGTAGATGCTGGGGATTGAAACCAGGACCTCACACATGGAAAGCATGTGCTCTACCACTGAGCTACTTGCTCTTGTGAAGCTTACATGTGCCTTGTACTCTAGGTCGTTCCTATTTCTCTAATATAAATTAGGCAGAGAGATGAGCAACAGATAAAGCTTTGAGTTGAAGAATACCAGTGCTTGTAGATGCTGGGGATTGAGACCAGGACCTCATACATGCAAAGCATATGCTCTACCACTGAGCTACTTGTCCTTGTGAAGGCTGTGATGAGTTACATGTGCCTTGTACTGAAGCTAGATGTTATTTCTTAAATATAAATTAGGCAGTGAGAAATGAGCAACAGATAAAGCTTTGAGTTAAAGGATAATTTTCCTTGGAGATGCTGGGTATTGAACCCAGGACCTCATAAATGCAAAGCAAATGCTCTATCACTGAGCTACTTGCCCTCTTTAAGGTTTTGCTGAGATACATGTGCCTTGTACTCTTAGTTGCTATTTCTCTAATATAAATTAGGCAGAGAGATGAACAACAGATAAAGCTTTGAGTTGAAGAATAACAGTGATTGTAGATGCTGGGGATTGAAACCAGGACCTCACACATGGAAAGCATGTGCTCTACCACTGAGCTACTTGCTCTTGTGAAGGTTACATGTGCCTTGTACTCTACGTAGTTTCTATTTCTCTAATATAAATTAGGCAGAGAGATGAGCAACAGATAAAGCTTTGAGTTGAAGAATACCAGTGCTTGTAGATGCTGGGGATTGAGACCAGGACATCATACATGCAAAGCATGTGCTCTACCACTGAGCTACTTGCTCTTGTGAAGGGTACATGTGAGTTACATGTGCCTTGTACTCAAGCTAGTTGCTATCTCTCTATTATAAATTAGGCAAAGAGAAATGAGCAACAGAAAAAGCTTTGAGTTGAAGGATAACTTTTCTTGGAGATGCTGGGGATTGAACCCAGGACTTCTTACATGCAAGGCATTTGCTCTACCACGGAGCTAATTGCCCTAGTGAAGGTTGAGCTGAGTTACATGTGCCTTGTACTCAAGCTAGTTGCTATTTTCAAATATAAATTAGGAGTGAGAAATGAGCAACAGATAAAGCTTTGAGTTGAAGAATAACTTTTCTTGGAGATGCTGGGGATTGAACCCAGAACTTCTTACATGCAAGGCATTTGCTCTACCACTGAGCTACTTGTCCTTGTGAAAGCTTTGCTGAGTTAGATGTGCTTTGTACTCAAACTAGTTGCTTTTTCTCAAATATAAATTAGGCAGAGAGAATTGAGCAACAGATGAAGGTTTTGTAATAACAGTGCTTGTAGATGCTGGGGTTTGAACCCAGAAACTCATACATGCAAAGCATATGCTCTACCACTGAGCTACTCATCCTTGTGAAGGTTGTGCTAAGTTACATATGCCTTGTACTCAAGCTAGTTGCTATTTCTTATATATAAATTAAGCAGAGAAAGATGTGCCACAGATAAAGCTTTGAGTTGAAGGATAATTTTCCTTGAAGACTCTGGGGACTGAACCCAGGACCTCATACTTGCAAAGCTTATGCTCTACCACTGTGCTACTTGCCCTTCTGAACATTGTGCTGAGTTACATGTGCCTTGTACTCAAGCTAGTTGCTGTTTTTCAAATATAAATTAGGCAGTGAGAAATGAGCAACAGATAAAGCTTTGAGTTAAAGGATAATTTTCCTTGGAGATGCTGGGGATTGAACCCAGGACCTAATAAATGCAAAGCAAATGGTGTATCACTGAGCTACTTGCCCTCTTTGAGGTTTTTCTGAGATACATGTGCCTTGTACATTATGTAGTTGCTATTTCTCTAATATAAATTAGGCAGAGAGATGAGCAACAGATAAAGCTTTGAGTTGAAGAATAACAGTGCTTGTAGATACTGGGGATTGAAACCAGGACCTCATACATGAAAAGCATGTGGTCTACCACTGAGCTACTTGCACTTATGAAGGTTACATGTGAGTTACATGTGCCTTGTACTCAAGCTAGTTGCTATCTCTCAATTATAAATTAGGCAGAGAGAAATGAGCAACAGATAAAGCTTTGAGTTGAAGAATAACAGTCCTTGTAGATGCTGGGGATTGAAACCAGGATCTCATACATGGAAAGCATATGCTCTACCACTGAGCTACTTGCCCTTGAGAAAGTTTTATGTGCCTTGTACTCAAGCTAGTTGCTATTTCTCAAGTAAAAATTAGGCAGAGAGATGAGCAACAGACAAAGCTTTGAGTTGAAGAATAACACTCCTTGTAGATGCTGAGGATTGAACCCAGGATCTCATTCATGCAAAGCATTTGCTCTACCACTGAGCTAAGTGTCCTTGTGAAGGTTTTGCTTACTTACATGTGCCTTGTACTCAAGCTAGTTGCTATCTCTCAATTATAAATTAGGCAAAGAGAAATGAGCAACAGATAAAGCTTTGAGTTGAAGGATAACTTTTCTAGGAGATGCTGGGGATTGAACCCAGAACCTCTTACATGCAAGGCATTTGCTCTACCACAGAGCTACTTAACCTAGTGAAGGTTAAGCTAAGTTACATGTCCCTTGTACTCAAGCTAGTTGCTATTTTCAAATATAAATTAGGAGTGAGAAATGAGCAACAGATAAAGCTTTGAGTTGAAGGATAATTTTCATTGGAGATTCTAGGGATTGAACCCAGGACCTCATACTTGCAAAGCTTATGCTCTACCACTGAGCTACTTGTCCTTGTGAAGGCTGTGCTGAGTTACATGTGCTTTGTACTCAAGCTAGTTGCTTTTTCTCAAATATAAATTAGGCAGAGAGAAATGAGCAACAGATAAAGGTTTGAGTTGAATAATAACAGTGCTTGTAGATGCTGGGGTTTGAACCCAGTTACTCATACATGCAAAGCATATGCTCTACCACTGAGCTACTCATCCTTGTGAAGGTTGTGCTGAGTTACATGTGCCTTGTACTCAAGGTAGTTGCTATTTCTTAAATATAAATTAAGCAGAGAGAGATGTGCCACAGATAAAGCTTTGAGATAAAGGATAACTATTATTGGAGATGCTGGGGATTGAACCCACAACCTCATACTTGCAAAATATAAGCTCTACCACTGAGTTACTTTCCCTTGGAGAAGGTTGTGTTGAGTTACATGTGCCTTGTACTCAAGCTAGTTGCCATTTCTTAAATATAAATTAAGCAGAGAGAAATGTGCAATAGATAAAGCTTTGAGTTGACGGATAACAGTGTTCCGAGGCGCTGGGGATTGAACCCAGGACCTCATACATGCAAAGCATATGCTCTACCACTGAGCTACTTGTCCTTGTGAAGGCTCTGCTGAGTTACATGTGCCTTGTACTGAAGCTAGATGTTATTTCTTAAATATAAATTAGGCAGAAAGAAATGAGCAACAGACAAAGCTTTGAGTTGAAGGATAACTTTCCTTGGAGAGGCTGGGGATTGAACCCAGGACATCACACTTGGAAAGCTTATGCTCTACCACGGAGATACTTGCTCTTGTGAAGGTTGTGCTGAGTTACATGTACCTTGTACTCAAGCTGGATGCTATTTTTCAAATATAAATTAGGCAGAGAGAAATGCACAAAAGATAAAGCTTTGAGTTGAAGGATAACAGTCCTCGTAGATGCTGGAGATTGAACCCAGGACCTCATAATTAAAAAGCTTATGCTCTACCACTGTGCTACTTTCCCTTGTGAAGGTTACATGTGAGTTACATGTGCCTTGTACTCAAGCTAGTTGCTATTTCTTAAATATAAATTAGGCAGAGAGAAATGAGCAACAGACAAAGCTTTGAGTTGAAGGATAATTTTCCTTGGAGATGCTGGGGATCGAACCCTGGACTTCATACTTGCAAAGTTTATGCTCTACCACTGAGCTGCGTGTCTCTGTGAAGGTTGCTTTGAGTTACATGTGCCTTGTACTCAAGCTAGTTGCTATTTCTAAAATATAAATTAGGCAGAGAGAGATTTGCAGCAGATAACGCTTTGAGTTAAAGGATAACTATCCTTGGAGATGCTGGGGATTAAACCCATGAACTCATACATGCAAAGCATGTGCTCTACCACTGAGCTACTTGTCATTCTGAAGGTTGCGTGTGAGTTACATGTGCCTTGTACTTAAGCTAGATGCTATTTCTAAAATATAAATTAGGCAGAGAGAGATGTGCAGCAGATAAAGCTTTGAGTTAAAGGATAATTTTTCTTGGAGAAGATGGGGATTGAACCCAGGACATCATACATGTAAAGCATATGCTCTACCACTGAGCTACTTGTCCTTGTGAAGGCTGTGCTGAGTTGCCTTGTACTCAAGCTAGTTTCTATTTCTTAAAGCTACACTGTGTAACTTTTGTTTAGCTTATTCTTAGCTAAAAACACTTAGATCTTTCAAAATTATGTGCTCATTAATGTATATTTACTTCTTTCAAGTAATAAAGTATTCTCGTAAGTTTATATAATATGCCATTGAAAATACATACGGGTGAGGGGTTCGAATTCTGGTCGCCATGTTGCCCCTCCATCTTGAAAGTACATTAGCCAAAGAGGGACATGCCCATAAATTCAAGCTTCGCCTTTCGCGTTTTAACACTCGATGGCACCGTGTCGAATGTGAAGAGGGGGATTGCCATGTTAACCTTGGACTAAATTGGCCACCGTAGGAGTTAAAACGAAATCAGATTTGAGAGGAACAGAAACTATTATTCACTGGATGGACATATACCTTTTCACCGGTATATGGGGGAAAATATCACACAGCATAGCTTTTAATATAAATTAGGCAGAGAGAGATGTGCCACAGATAAAGCTTGCAAAGCTTATGCTCTACGACTGAGTTACTTACCCTTGTGAATCTCAGTATCCAAGGATACCCTTGTGTTAATCTATATACAGGTCATTCATAGCATATTGTGAGAAAGTTCATTGTTTTCCATAATGTAATGATAAAAAATAAACTTTCATATATTTTTGATTCATTGCAGATCAACTGAAATATTTCAGGTCTTTTTTGTTTTAATACCCGAAATTCCTGTCTCAAAAAAATAGCATATTTCATCCGACCAATAAATTAAAAATGTTTTTAATACCAAAAAAGTCAACATTCAAATAATTATGTTTAGTTATGCACTAAATATTTGGTGGGGAATCCTTTTGCAGAAATGACTGCTTCAATGCGGCGTGGCATGGAGGCAATCAGCCTGTGGCACTGCTGAGGTGTTATGGAGGCCCAGGATGCTTCGATAGCGGCCTTAAGCTCATCCAGAGTGTTGGGTCTTGCGTCTCTCAACTTTCTCTTCACAATATCCCACAGATTCTCTATGGGGTTCAGGTCAGGAGAGATGGCAGGCCAATTGAGCACAGTAATACCATGGTCAGTAAACCATGTACCAGTGGTTTTGGCACTGTGAGCAGGTGCCAGGTCATGCTGAAAAACGAAATCTTCATCTCCATAAAGCTTTTCATCAAATGGAAGCATGAAGTGCTCCAAAATCTCCTGATAGCTAGCTGCATTGACCCTGCCCCTGATAAAACACAGTGGACCAACACCAGCAGCTGACATGGCACCCCAGACCATCACTGACTGTGGGTACTTGACACTGGACTTCAGGCATTTTGGCATTTCCTTCTCCTCAGTCTTCCTCCAGACTCTGGCACCTTGATTTCTGAATGACATGCAAAATTTGCTTTCATCCGAAAAACATACTTTGGACCACTGAGCAACAGTCCAGTGCTGCTTCTCTGCAGCCCAAAAGTGGCTTGACCTGGGGACTCACCACTGCTTCCGCAGGTCCCCCAAAGTCTGGAATAGGTCCTTCTCTACAATCTTCCTCAGGGTCCAGTCACCTCTTCTCACTGTGCAGCGTTTTTTGCCACACTTTTTCCTTCCCACAAACTTCCCACTGAGGTGCCTTGATACAGCACTCTGGGAATAGCCTATTCGTTCAGAAATTTCTTTCTGTCTCTTACCCTCTCGCTTGAGGGTGTCAATGATGGCCTTCTGGACAGCAGTCAGGTCGGCAGTCTTACCCATGATTGCGGTTTTGAGTAATGACACAGGCTGGGAATTTTTAAAAGCCTCAGGAAGCTTTTGCAGGTGTTTAGAGTTAATTAGTTGATTCAGATGATTAGGTTAATAGCTTGTTTAGAGCAGTGGTTCTCAAACCTGTCCTGGGGACCCCTCACCACTGCACATTTTGCATGTCTCCCTCATCAGACACACCCAATTCAAATCTTAGAGTCTCTACTAATGAGCTGATGATTTGAATCAGGTGTGTTTGATGAGGGAGACATGCAAAATGTGTACTGGTTGGGGGTCCCCAGGACAGGTTTGAGAACCACTGGTTTAGAGAACTTTTTCATGATATGCAAATTTTTTGAGACAATAAAAGACCTGAAATATTTCAGTTGGTGTGCAATGAATCTAAAATAAATGAAAGTTTAATTTTTATCATTACATTATGGAAAATAATGAACTTTATCACAATATGCTAATTTTTTTAGAAGGACCTGTACATAGTCATACGTCCAACAAATTATTATTAATCTTTTTTTCATTTTAGACATGTTTTTGTGATGGTGGAAACATGATGCTCATGGACACATGAACATCCAACTCTTTAACCGTTTAAATATGTACACCCTCCCCCTACCACCACCTTTAAATGTAGATGAGTAGGGCTGAACTCTAGACTAGAGTTAATTAGTTGATTCAGATGATTAGGTTAATCATAACTCGTTTAGAGAACCTTTTCATGATATGCTAATTTTTTGAGATAGGAATTTTGGGTTTTCATGAGCTGTATGCCAAAATCAACAGTCTTTATCACAATATGCTAATTTTTTGAGAAGGACCAGTATATAGCACATATCAGTGGGATAAACAGACAAATCGTTAGTCGTCCTACAGGCATTAGAAGGAGTCATTAGACTCATTGTGTCAGGTTTGTGGTGACTGATGTGCCCTTGTGACTGTTTTCCAGGTTACAAGCTGAAAAGATTGATTGAGAAAAGATTGCCTTTATCGACGGTCTATCAGGATGAAGAGGAATCTAGACAGATTATTAATGAAACAGCTGATGGCAAATTTTTGGTCAGTACATGCTGCCCTGCAGGCAGGGCTGTTCTTATGACCATCTATCTGCTTCTTATTTTCCTAAGAGACTCGGCTGTCAATACCCTTTACATATTTGTATAAGGGAGGTTACCAACTTTATAAAGCTTTACAAGAAACCTAGTTTGTGGACAGGCTGCACTTTGTGACTATTCTTTAATGCTGCAGTGTAATAATTATAGAAAATTGTGTTGCTGGAATAAGTTTTGTGTTATTTGTGTTCTGTATTTGTCAGTTATTGGTACAAAATTTTCCAAAATGTGCTGTATGTTTTTAAACAATTTCTATGAAGAAAAAAAAAATCAATTTATAGTGCAAAATTAAGCAATGTATTAAGAATCTTTGATGTGCCTTAAAGTAAAATCAGCATCTTGTACTAATTAATGTTACTAAATTATACTAAAATACACATGATTGTCCCAAGTTAAGATGTCGATAAATGTATTCATATTAATCCAACTATTCTAAATAGTATCTAAAAATAATCTATTTTCCCACTATTTTTCCATTGGAAGGTCAAAGCAAAGAGGTAGCATTTTTTCCTTCTTTCTTTAAAAAATAAATAAAAGTGTGTTTAAATGCATGTTGTTCACCCCGGTTAGGAATCTTGGTGTCATCCTGGATTCAGAATTATGTTTATCCAAACAAATGAATTCTGTTGTTTAGAATAGTTTTTATCACTTGTTTGTTCTTCCAATGGATGATCAGTTCCTGGAAAAAGAAATGAATGCTTGCATACAAAACAGGAAAATTCAGCATTTTGCAATGGTTCTGCTTGCAAAGTTTAATGCTTCACTTTTTACATTGTGCAACCAAAATAAATTGGTTTAAACAAAAATTACAGCTCACCTCAAGCAATCACATGACCACTTAGGACTCACTTTTCTGTTTATATATATATATATATTATAGATTTCTATAGTCATGACTTCTGTACAGAGGATTCAGGCTACAAATTATGTTTATTAGTTTACCAATACAGGCCACTGTGGAAATGTTTACATTGTACAGTCAAGTCTCATGTAGCCATTAAGGCTTAAAGCAACATGTTACATGCTTTGGCTGTTATTTCTCCTCAATAATAGTAATTAAATCCATAGTATATTATACACAGAGAAAATAGTTCCTAGTTTAAAGTTGATATCTAATTTGCACTTGAAATGTAGCTTCACATGTAGGAAATGTAATGAAAATTAATTATGGAGGTCTGAAGTGGTGAAAGAGTTGGAGGAAGAGTCTTACAGTTAAATCTCTGTTAAATGTGCATACAAAACAATTGGATAAAGCATTTTTCTCTCAAAATACCAAAGTGTAATAAGCTACAAATTCAAGAGAAAATAAGTAGAAAATGAATAATTTTATCTAGAACATCTCAAATATCTTACTTTCAGCAACTTATGCATGGAAACATGATAATTCTCAATATGGCACAAAGCCAAACACCAGAACTTTATTTTTGTCTTCCAAATGCTAACGTGCAAATATACATTAGCAGTATATTACAGCAATCTACAGCAAGAAAGTATGCTGGTTAGCGGGAATAACTGCTCACAACTCCATAAGAAACATGATGTGCCTTCCAGAGAGAAATGTAATTATGTGCTTTTGTGCAAAACTAAAAAAAAAAATTACAAGGATCTGTTACATGTAAAACTGCTTGATAACTCCATATCCATATGATGCTGTGTGCACTTTGCTTAAGTACTGCATCACAAAGAGGAACAGCACATAAAACAAACTGTCTTAAGCCTGTGCTTAATTACAGCTGACCTGATGATGTAAACAAAAGAGTGAGGTCAGAACGGTTAGTTCTGAAACTAGTCTGCTGCCTCCTAGTGGTCTGGAGAACCACAGCACCAGGATTAACATGAAGCTTCTTCTAAAATCACAGCATCCAAATCATGTTTTTTTTTTTTTGGGGGGGGGGGGGGGGGGGGGGAATCAAACAAAAAAAATTATATAAGCAAATACACAAACTATTTCACAGTTGTTGAAAGAATAACGACTTCTTGGATTGTGCTTGTGAAAATAATTAGTAACATTTATGCCTCTACAGCATAACTAGTGTCTTGACTGGGCCACTTATGAAAATGACAATACAGTAAAAAAATGGAACCTGGGGTCAAGCTTGAAATCAGTTTTAAGGCAACAATGTTGGACAGAGGAAAGAGTTCAGGTGGGAACTGTGGAACTCAGTGTTCAAACCAGAGACCTTCATGCAAGCAAAGTTCAAAACAGGTTTTAAAAAAATATATGAAAAAAAGTCTGCAAAACCTTGTGATTAGTTGACTGAGTTGACTCTGTATAGACTAACCTGCCTCATACCAAATGTCCCATAGTTTATTTACAAATGTGTAAACTGGATTTATGATGTATGCATTTCTGGCGCAAGTGTAAGAAAAGTTGTAAATAATATACTGTACCGAAACCAATAGTTACTAAAGTTTAAAATGGGTATGCAGTGCCATGGAATTGGATGGAGAGGGAAAGGGAAAGTTAGATTCCAGTTTTAAGAGTCAAAGTAGTTTAGTGTGTCTGGTTGATTTTTGTTTTTTAAATGTAAACTTGGCACTCAACGTTCATGATTTTGGTGCAAAACACTAGCAGGAATGATTAGGATCTGTACAGTATAGATGACTGGGCAGTTGTACAACTTTGTCTTTTTGGATTAAAAAGTCACCAACACCTTTAAAGACTGAAAAGCAATACAACAAATAAAGCAGCAATACATTTGGAAATATGGACCAGAGAGGAAGTCACGCTGGGAAATATTGTTATATGATGAACCAAGGACTTGAAAAAAACACACCTAATCTGAAACTTCATTCTTACTCCTTTTTTTCTTCAAGCAAACTTCCTTTAACTTGCGCAAATCAATATGTGATGAGAGTCTGGTGGTAATCCCAAAGTAGCAAGGGAACAACACCTAAGACCAATAGGAGTATCCCTCTAGCATGGTTTATAACCACAAATCTTTATTATAAAAAAAAAAAAAAAAATTCACAACACCAAAGATGTAGTCATGCCTCAGTATCTCTTAATGTCTCACATTTTTACATACTTCCCTGAGAGAGCGGTGTGACGGCAGAGTTGTTGTCAGGGAAACAAGATAGAAGCATATGCAATTTTAACATTGTTTAATACAAACAAATATTGTGTGCTGCACCCCATGACCAATGAGAAGCAACAACAAACAAAGCAACTAAAATGTGCTACAAAACAATTAACAAAGGCTATACTGGGAACATTTCCAGCCTGATGAGGAGATCCAAGTTCCAGCCCAAGAACCCTTGGGGGGAAAACGCAGCTCTTGGGTTGAATAAACAGGGCGAAAAGAGAAGAATTACGCTGGAGGGCAATTATTTGTTTTCAGGGTATTCAGGAATGCCAGCAGCTGTGAGAGTAGCTCGATACTGCTGCAAAACCACACGCATGCTCTTTACGAAGCCTTTGGAAAGAGGGAAGAGTGGGAATCCAATATCTGGATAGCCACTGCGCTCTGGAAGGAAGCTGCGATAGCTCTTTCTCCGCTTCTTTGGTCTCACAGCAGGCTGAGTCTCCTGGCATGGTTTCACACTTTGAGATGTCACAAAACCCAACACCCCTTCAGAACCTTCCGGTATTTCTGATCCTGCACCACCCACCACTGAGCTATCAGACTCAGAGTTCTGGCTCAACTCCCGCTGCCCACCTGAACCAGGAGGTATACTGGGCCCCACTGTGGAAGGACTAAGACCTGAGTCCTCAAGCTCCTCTTCACTTCGCACATCCTGTTTGCTTGGGCTGCTGTGGGCCAGAGCTGAGGGGATCTCCTCCAGAGGTTCTGCATGGAGACTGCCAACCCCACATCGAGAAGCACGGTCAGTCACTGACCAATCCAAATCTAGCCAGGACTCCAGCCGATGGACAAGCCGCCAGCCGCTACAGGCAAAGTGCTCACATATCTCCTGCTGAAATACCTCCACAGATTGCTGGAGAAGTTGAGTCATTGACTGTACCATCTTAATGAGTGCCATCTCATTGTAGCAGCGACTGTTCTCGTAACCCTCTTGAAGTCCTCTGTCACTGTCAAAGCCCGCCTCATTATAGTATGGCTCGTTGACCAGGATCAGACCTGAAGGGGTGGAGACAAAATATTTACAGTGCAAGAGAGAAATGCAGATAGCTTCTAATGAAATCATACATTTAAAATTACATTTTATAATTTAGTTTTAGATAAACATTTTCAAAGTTTGACCCTCTAAATGTGATACTTAAAAGGAATAGCTCACCCAACTATAAAAATTCTGTTAACATTTACTCAATCTTGTATCATTTACTAAACCTTGTGTCATTTCAGACATGTATGACTTTCTTCAAAATATCTTCTTTACTATTCCACGGATGAAAGAACATTGGAAACAGTTTTGGTCCAAATTGAAATGTACAAATGATGACAGATCCTATCCTTTTAGGGGGAGGGGTGCACAGTTTCAGCCAATCTCATGAGTACCTTGAGTAGCATTCATATTTTAAAACAGTCTTTAGTTTTATTAGATTTATAAAAGAAAGATAAGCTGTACCAACTCTTTCCGGAAACAGCCATACCCATGGAGGCATGCATGCCCTCCCTGGATAACTTTTTTAATTTACTCTACTTATGTGTTGTTTACAT
Organism: Pseudorasbora parva; assembly: GCF_024679245.1. Taxonomy (NCBI): domain Eukaryota; kingdom Metazoa; phylum Chordata; class Actinopteri; order Cypriniformes; family Gobionidae; genus Pseudorasbora; species Pseudorasbora parva. The sequence goes on from NC_090183.1 coordinate 19,074,981, forward strand.
TATGTGCACTTGCCAACAAAATAGAAATTATGCAGTTTTGACTCATGACTAGGAATAAACAAACACTTGTAGAACTCAGAACGTTGCTGTTCCGGAAAAACAAACTGCATCCAATGTTTCCTTAAAATTGGGTTCTTTGGGAAGCTGAACAAGCTTCTTTGCCTTAAAAACAGAAACACACTTCTCTAGTGACATTGTTGGTGTTGTGGCCTAAAAACAAAGCGCTGCTCCCGTAACCCGAACAAAGCACACTAATGGGCATGCTCTTCCAGGAGAAGTACAAGGAATTCCACCCATTTTTACGTAATACTAATATGTTATATTTAAAAAAAATTGCATATTTCATCCGACCAATAAAAGAAAAGTTTTTAATACAAAAAAAGTCAACCTTCAAATAATTATGTTTAGTTATGCACTAAATATTTGGTGGGGAATCCTTTTGCAGAAATGGCTGCTTCAATGCGGTGTGGCATGGAGGCAAATCAGCCTGTGGCACTGCTGAGGTGTTATGGAGGCCCAGGATGCTCTGATAGCGGCCTTAAGCTCATCAAGAGTGTTGGGTCTTGCGTCTCTCAACTTTCTCTTCACAATATCCCACAGATTCTCTATGGGGTTCAGGTCAGGAGAGTTGGCAGGCCAATTGAGCACAGTAATACCATGGTTTACCAGTGGTTTTGGCACTGTGAGCAGGTGCCAGGTCGTGCTGAAAAACGAAATCTTCATCTCCATAAAGCTTTTCAGCAGATGGAAGCCTGAAGTGCTCCAAAATCTCCTGATAGCTAGCTGCATTGACTCTGCCCTTGATAAAACACAGTGGACCAACACCAGCAGCTGACATGGCACCCCAGACCATCACTGACTATGGGTACTTGACACTGGACTTCAGGCATTTTGGCATTTCCTTCTCCCCAGTCTTCCTCCAGACTCTGGCACCTTGATTTCCGAAATTACATGCAAAATTTGCTTTCATCCGAAAAAAGTACTTTGGACCACTGAGCAACAGTCCAGTGCTGCTTCTCTGTAGCCCAAAAGTGGTTTGACCCGCGGAATGCGGCACCTGTAGCCCATTTTCCTGCACACGCCTGTGCATGGTGGCTCTGGATGTTTCTACTCCAGACTCACCCTAATGCTTCCGCAGGTCCCCCAAGGTCTGGAATCGGTCCTTCTCCACAATCTTCCTCAGGGTCCGGTCACCTTCTCGTTGTGCAGCGTTTTTTGCCACACTTTTTCCTTCCCACAAACTTCCCACTGAGGTGCCTTGATACAGCACTTTGGGAACAGCCTATTCGTTCAGAAATTTCTTTCTGTATCTTACCCTCTCGCTTGAGGGTGTCAATGATGGCCTTCTGGACAGCAGTCAGGTCGGCAGTCTTACCCATGATTGCGGTTTTGAGTAATGAACCAGGCTGGGAGTTTTTAAAAGCCTCAGGAAGCTTTTGCAGGTGTTTAGAGTTAATTAGTTGATTCAGATGATTAGGTTAATAGCTCGTTTAGAGAACCTTTTGATTATATGCTAATTTTTTGAGACAATAAAAGACCTGAAATATTTCAGTTGGTGTGCAATGAATCTAAAATAAATGAAAGTTTAATTTTTATCATTACATTATGGAAAATAATGAACTTTATCACAATATGCTAAAAAAAATTTTGAGAAGGACCTGTACATAGTCATACGTCCAACAAATTATTATTATTATTTTCATTTTAGACATGTTTTTTGATGGTGGAAACATGATGCTCATGGACACATGAACATCCAACTCTTTAACAGTTTAAATATGTACACCCTCCCCCTACCACCACCTTTAAATGTAGATGAGTAGGGCTGAACTCACAAGATCTCTTGTTTTTCAACCAAAATAAAGGTTGAAAAATTACAACAAAAATATATATTCTCTGTTTTATACTAAATTAGTTTTGAATTAACCTTGTATGGAGATGAGCACTTGCAGTAGACTGGATTTGCTGGTCCATCTTTCAGTACCCTGTAAAAGGAAATATTACAAAAATCACATGTCAGTATTGACCAATAATCATACAATGCAATTAAGAAACCAAATATGGTTAAAAAAAAACACAATATGGCTTAATCACTAAATCCTTGAAGCCAATTAAAAAGTGGTCAAGAAAAATAATATTTTTTTCTTTTGAAGTAAAATAATTTTATGCCATGCAGGTAGATGGACTTTAAGAACTGAATTTCCTTAAATAAAAAAATAAAAAAATAAAAAATAAAAAAAAGAATACAATGACACCTATTATTAATTCACCAATTTCCTAAAGTTTCTACTAATGCTAGATAAAAATGTTCCTAATGTCATACATAACGTTATTCATATTCTCTCAGGTACAATAGCAAAAATTGGGTAATTTAATGGGTTGATTAATTGAAAAAATCAACTTTCCCTTGAGATTTTGATATATAAAATGTTGTGGTAAAATAAGAATATCCTGTAAATTTCAGAGCTGAAAACTTCCTAGCTAGTCAAAGAAAAGCTTTTATAGACGCCAGGCCCACAAAACGATTGCGTGCTTAAACCTTATGTCATCGCTCAACAAAACACGCCTCTACAGAATAATAAGCATATGTAATTCAGCAGCCCCGCCCACCAACTTATCGGATCACGCTAGCCAGTAACAATAAACATGCCAAAGAAGATAGTAAGTTATTGTGGAAAAACACGGTCGCTGCATAAGCTTCCTTCGGATCCTAATATTAGGAATGTGTGAGACTTCTTTTTTTTTTATTATTCTTTTTTTTTAATTATTATTATTGTCTACACTGTCGTAATTTATTTATTTTGTATTAGGGGTGCAAAACTTACAACAGAGTAAACAGAACACAACAACAAAACACAATAACAAAAATAAAACAGCAGTAATAGTAACAGAAATAAAACAAAAATCAGCAGAACTGTCGAATAATAGTAGTAATAGTAGAAATATTTAAATAGTAATAGCATGTATATTAATAATAATATTTTTTATTAATTCTCACTATTTATATATAACAATAATGACACTAAATATGGTTATCAGTTGTGCTAATTGCAATAGTACTATTAATAATAGATAACATTAGTAATAATTATAATAAAAACAGTAGTGGTAATAATACAAAAAAGGGGGATGATAATTGTGTTGACAAAGTATAATCCATCATAATAATAAGAACATTGTATCATAATAATAATAATACCAACAGTAATAATAATATTAATACTAGATATGGCGATGGTGATAATACGTTGTACTTAAAGTACAAATGCAATAGTAATATCAATAGTAATAATAATAATAATAATAATAATAATAATATAACGTTAATAACAACAATGAAATAATGACACATACTTAACACATACCACACCTCTCCTAGCTTCTGTGTTAGTGTGCAAGTGTTTTTTTCTTCTTTTTTTCCTTTTCTCCTCTCATTCACAGTACATTTACTATTTGTATGTATGCCTAAGCTGAGGTGGTACATTAAAATCTGTTTTTGGTGCATTAAAATCATGTGTGATATTATGTTAAGTGTGGATATGATTTAGTTAGATTTTTTATATTTTAAGTATTTATATTATTATTATTATCACTTCACTTATTTATTTATTTATTTATTTATTTTATTCATTATAGATAAACACTATATCAATATTGTCCTTATTTCAAGCAAAACATTATCACATCACCATCATTCCATTACTGCTAAATGTTTATATGATATTGAAAATATTAATAACAATAATGTCAATAATAATTATAATAATGAAAATACTCACAATATTACCAAAACCTCGTTGAAATATGTATAATAATAAAATAATACATAATTAATCAGGATGAGTGTGTTTTCAGATTTGTAATAGTTGAATGAGGTCTGATCTGGGGTGTTGTGGTTCTGTTATACAGTTGTAAAGAGGTGAAAAATGTTCTAGGGGATGTAGTCTATGTGCAAGTTTTTCCAATGCGTTATGTGAATTATAATTTATTTTTAATGAATTTCTAGCTCAAGTAGGGAAGACAATGTATGTGTATTCGCTTCATTTCACTGCAGAATTGTTTGTAAACTATTGGATTTGCAGACACAATGGTGTTGCCTTCTATATTAGATCCGACAGGAATGGTGCAACAAACCTATGTGAGTAAAACGTCTTTTTTTACATGATGACCTGCCAACCTTGAAGAAATTTGATGAGTACTACACCCCTCTTTGGTGAGCAGAAGATAAACATTTAAAAAGCTGTCGGTTAGCACTGCATTATTCATATGATATAGGCCTACTTTATTGTCAATAAATAGCCTACTTTGAGATGGCTTGAAAAACACACATAAAGCATATATTGTCGTGATCGTCTGATTGTCGTCGTCACCTTTCATCCCTCATAACGATTGTTTTCCTTCAGCTGTAGCTCCAGCGTGACAGTAAGTTTCTACAAATCCGCTTTTAGACTTTTTTTTAAGAGCGCCCTCCTCATATTTAGATACGAATAAAATGACAGGTCATTCATAGATAATTTTTTGTCTCTGAATTTAAATCTTGAAGTATTCACAATGGTTTCTATGTATAAATACACTTGCCCGTGACCTCAAGAAGCGCAAAATCAACCGAGATAGAGAAAGCTGTCTTTAGCGTCCCTGTTAACTTGCCTGCACTCGCGCAGGTAACGCCGGTTCGAATCCCGCTAGGAGTGGGTCGACTAGGATCGGTGAGACCCAGTAAAAGTGCGGGGGATGAAAATACACTTTATTAAAAGTGCGGGGATTGGACATGCTTCAACGTGGTTTATTGGAACATTTGTGTGCGTTGTCCCCCCACTATGCCAAACTTTATGGCTTTATCAGAATTAAAAGTTAAATATCATTGATGTTTTTTGCAGTGCAAATTTTGTTTGGAAGTTTGGAAAGATGAACACACGTTTTCATTCATTATTTTATCTACGGATCAATACAGATGTCTGCTCATTCAAAATCATATAATAGAATAACTGTAGGCTATATTGTAACTACAGTACTGATAACTGTAAGCAAGCACTACAAGATGTTTTTGAATGCATTAAAGCAGGGGTGGCAAACTCCGGTCCTGGAGAGCCTTAGTCCTGCGGAGTTCAGTTCCAACCCTGAAAAAACTCACCTGCCTGCAGCTTTCTATTAAACTTTCAGACCTTGATTAGCTTGCTCAGGTGTGTTTGATAAGGGTTGAAGCTAAACTCTGCAGGACTGAGGCTCTCCAGGACCGGAGTTCACCACCCCTGCATTAGAGAGAACGATTAGGTGTGTGAATAAGTGCTACCTGTTTCAAATGTGCTTTCACGCGATCATATTCAGTAGTTAGAAGATAAAAAAAAAAAATCCCTTAAACTCTAACATCCCGCTCATGCCCATCGCTGTGATCATCTATATCAAGCTGGTTGTTTACAGTGTGAGTTCTGAACACTGCACTATGCTTATTTAAATATTTTAGTTTCTACACATATTAGGCTACATATTTCTCATGTCTGTGAGGCAAGCCTGCTGAGTTTCCGTTTATTTGAGACGCGCTTCAGTTCATGATAAAAGCGATCGCTTCCGCGACCGTCTACTTATTTGCTTTTTATGACTATTATGTAATTAAGTAATCAAATGTGAAATAACTGCATATTTAACTGTTTAAATGAAAGATTATTCCTTATTAAACTTACAAAAGCTATTCAATCAAGAGCAGTGAGTGATGTCCTTATCGTTTGTTTGCCATTAAACATAGCAGTAAAAGCTACTGCCCCTTTAAGACCTAACAGAGGGATATGCGTCATTTCAGACTATGTCTGCTAGAATACTCATCAAGATGAACATGTTGGCATACTTTTTGTGTGAGTTTGTCCGTTTAAGCACAAGACTTGAAAGAGAACTCAATATTTGCGCGCTGTGAGACGGGTGCGCGCTTCCGGATGACAGTGACGGATCTTCTCTCAGCACGCGCGAGTTATTATTTGCGTCTTCTGGCACTACCTCCGGGTAATGACGGCGAAAACGACTGGTCATATTCGGACATACGGCCGCACTCGCATGCACTGAACACAGTTTATAAAGAGGGGAAACAGTATGCTATTTTTATTTACCCGCCACGGTGGCCGGTAGGTGAAGCGAGTTTACCCGCCACAACTCAAAATCACCCGCATTTGGCTGGTGGCAGGTGCTAATTTCCATCCCTGCTCCAGTGCAGCACACCCATCAAAACCCAGTGTTCAGAAAAGAGCCTCAAAACCAGTGTAGAAAATAGCCTATTAATTATTAGTTATGATGTTTTTGAATGTAAAAACCACACAAATGTCATTAGTTTTTTAAAGCCAGTTCATGAGACCTTTAATGAATTCATGTAAAACTAACTGATTTAGGATAAGACCCCCTGAAAGGACAACAATTTTATTCATCCAACATAGTAACAAAGAAGAATTACCAAAGGGAGTGCAAAGAGGTGGCTAGTCCAAAATCAGAAATATATCAGCCAGAAATTAGAACAGAAAGTAGGTCAGCTCACCTTTCCAATCCAGGTGCCAAGAAGACTGACACAAACCTTCCCGTTGTCATAGAGGTTAGGGTTAAGTCGTCCACTGCACTGTGACAGGTAACGGAAGAGAGGAGGAACAGCAGGATAGATGTTAGGAAGCTGGATATCAAAGAGGAAGAGTCCATCCTCATAGGGAGTGCGATTTGGGCCCTTAATGAGAGCTGAGAAAAGGTCCTGAAGAAGACAAAAGGAAAAGTTAACTGAAAAAAGGGGGAGCTTTTGATGAAATTTTGAGAATAGTTTTCCCTACTTTGCAAAATAAAATAAAAACAACAACCAAAATCAAGTTCATAAGTATGTTGCATGCAGGGCAATTTTACCATCCTGTCCTCAAAAGTCTTCACCATGATGCCATCGGGCAGAGAGGTGGCCAGCAGGGCCATTTCTTTCCTTACAGTGCTAAAGAACTTCTTTGCCTCTGCTGGCTGGAATTCCATTTTTTTAAAAGAGTGGGTGTCTATGGCAAGAAAGAGGGGACATTTTAGATCAAAAAAGAAATTCAGACATTATACTATATGAAATTACTGTAATTATTTTTGTTCAAGAAAATACCACTTAAATTACAATTTTATTATAAAAAATAATCTATTGTTCATATTAAGCAGCACTTTCATGAAAATATGCAGGGGCAAATAAATTATTCTGTTATTTTTGTTTATTAAAATGAAAAAAAAAAATATATATATATATATATATGTTTGTGTACAGTATGTACCTGGTGCCCATTCTAAAACGGAAAACACTTCCCCTTTAGCACTGGTAAAGGTGACACCTGGTTTGCCTCCACTCTGCTGGCACAAAACTGGTGTGTCACTAGGCCATTCAGAACGCACAGGCGTCTGTGGTTCAGCTAGCACTGGCGCCATCACTCTCTCCTCCTCTACAGCAGCCTCCATTTTATCTTCTTCTACAATGGCCACATTGTCTAGAGTCTTTTTCAGGTTTTCCTGAAGTTTCTTAATATCATCCAGAAAGCGTTTTTCTTTTGTGGGTTTGGCATCAGCTGGGGTTGTTGCAGCAGTTGCAGCTGATGGTTCAGCAGTGGGTGAAGTCGGTGATCCAGTCCAGAGCTGCTCAACAGTCATGTTCTTTAAACTTTCTAAAATTTTTAGGGCTTCTTTAAGCTCACGAAATCCCCGTGGTGGAGTCTCTTTAGTGGGTTTCTCTTCAGGTGCAGCAACTCCGCCTCCAAAAATACAAGGAAAAATAATTAGCTTTTAGGAGAAACCACCAATTGCAAAAAAGACAGACAACACTAAAAAAGGGGGACTAATACAAGGGACCCAGGGCTGTGTTGAGGGAAGGGGTTGGGCCACAATGTTCTCCCACACAATAAACTTTACTAGGGGCCCCAGAAAACCTGGAGATGCCACTGATGTTACTACATATCCATGAAAAATCTTAATAATGACAATTCTCTGAATATTTTTAACATGTTAATGAATATAAAAAAATTAATGGAGAAGTAGATCTGCTATGCATGCTGCTGCTGCGGATAAAGTATGGACTTACTACTGCCAAAAGATGCATAGGCACTGCGGGGAGAATGCAAGATAAATGGCTGCTGCAGTTACCAAAAACAATGAATAAAATGGATGAAAACTGCAACGGAATATTGTGTTTTATGTGAATATTAGGGGTAACACGGTTCGGCTCGTATAACGGTTTTAGGTAGGGATGTCCCGATCAGGTTTTTTTGCCCTCGAGTCCGAGTCATTTGATTTTGAGTATCTGCCGATACCGAGTCCCGATCCGATACTTCTATAATACATAAAAAAAGAATAAAGAAGAGCGAAAAAACGAACCAGGATGTTCCTTATTTTTTATTTTATTCACCTTATTTTAACATTCAACAACTCTAACAAACAGAGCACTTCTGTGAGGTAGATTGAACAATCAAGTAATAAATAACAAATTCTTCACTTTTGGATTTTAGTGCTACAGTAAATATAAAAAAGTCCGGGACTGGAGTTGCGCAGAGCAGGAAGTACAACGGTGATATCAAAAGCACACCCATACTCTCATAGATGCAGAACAATTAATTATGTTTGTGTGAAATAAACAGTTATGGAAATTAAATTAAATTAAATAATCTGCTCCCAAAAATCCCGAAAAAATCTGTTAGTGCCTCAGTGACAACTTCACTCAGAGAAGACTTCGATCTCAGTTCTCAATCATGACGTCACACAGCAGTTTTTAAAGCATCAAATAACTGTCTAAAACTAAACTTATTTAAAAAACAAACACTTGAAATGAAATCATCGTGATGATAACTGCCTACAATGACAAATTAACTTTGGGGGAAAAATATTTGAAGTGTAATTTGACTGAACTGTAATTAACAATGCTTTTCAGGTTTTAGGTCTAACATTAGTTTTTAGGTAGAGAAATTGAATAAAGTAGGCTAATGAAATGTAAAATAGCTGCATATTTAACCGTTTAAATTAAAGACTAATCCTTACAAAAGCTATTTAATCAAGAGCAGTGAGTGATTCCTTATCTTTTGTTTGACATTAAACAGACAGCAGTAAAGGCTACTGCCCCTTTAAGACCTAATGGAAGGCTCTGCGTCGTCTTTCTCGACTGTATAAAGTCCTCTTAAGGCATATCAGACTATGTCTGCTTGGATACTCATGGACATGCTGACATACTTCTTGTGTGAGTTGGTCCGTTTAAGCGCAAGTCTTGAAAGAGAACTCAATATTTGCGCGCTGTGAGACGAGTGCGCGCTTTCGGATGATGCACAGAGACAGATCAGCGCGCGCGTTCTCATTCGCGTCTTCTGGCGAATACGGCTTCTGGCGAACACAGGTGATATTAGCGCTGTTGTAATGTATCACCGAGGAGCCAGCACGTGTATCCATCTACAGAAACATACATAAAGCTTTATTTTCAAGTTACAACCCATATTATTGATGCGTCATCATGCTCACCTCACCCCAGAATTGTCTTCCCCCAGAGTCCTGATCGGGATGTAACGTCCGATTCCGATCGAGTCTGAAATCACATGATCGGGCCCGATTTCCGATCACGTGATCGGATCGGGACATCCCTAGTTTTAGGGTCACGGTTTTCGGTTCTATAAGGTTCTTGTTGTTGTTTTTTTTCTTTTAATAGTTAACACTCCAGAAATTTACTTCAGCATAATATATAGCTTGATTATCCACAATTTAGCATGCAGTATTAAAAAAATGCTATATCATCTAATCATGCACAAACTGAACTTGACCATCTCTAAGGAAAGCTAGGTGAGACTTTAATACAGCAAGAGAGAAGAGACATTGATGCTTTTCATTTATTATGCAAAAAGAGGAGATTGTGTATTGCTATCTTTACAGGAACTTGTGGCTTTTTAGAACACAATGAATTGTGAAAACTGGAACTGAAAAATTAACTTTCATTTATTAAGCCTTGTTTATACTCGACGCATCCACACGGCAAAAATGATGCGTGCAAATGGAAATTTTCAAGGTCGGAAAAATTATCAAGCATATTGTTTTTATCGTGCGATTAATTGATTATCGCGACAGGCCTACGTGTAAAGGACCTATAAGCCTGTGCCATATACAACTGAGCGTAGGCATGTGCCAATATCAATTTTTCATGTTGCGATTAATTGATGAAGTTTTTCAAGTTCAAGTTCAAGAGTTTTATTTGTCACATACACAGTTATACAGAATACAACCGGCAGTGAAATGTAAACAGGTCCGCTCCATGGACAGCAAATAACAATTAACAAAAAAAGCACAATAAATTATAAAATAGGGATAGGATAAAATAGGAATAGGATAAGGTGCTATATATATACATATGTAGAATTATGAATAAATCAAGTAAAAGAAATAAGAGATGTGGAATAAAATAAGTGAGATAAAGTAAACTGGAGACTATAAAAATAAATCTGTGGATAACAGAAGTGCAGGAGTGTAATGTGCAAACAGCATTATAATGAGTAGTTGCATGAAACACAAGAATAAAGTGCAGTGCAATATCAGTATGTGAGTTTGTTAGTACTGAAGTGAGTTGAAGTCACATGTAGTTAAGTGACAGCGTTCAGGAGTCTGATGGCCTGTGGGAAGAAACTCCTCCTGAGTCTCTCAGTTTTGGCCATCAGGCTTTTATCACGGAATACGATATTATAACGATATTGAAATAAGTTGCAAAAAAGTTGTCATAGCATAACAGCTTTAAGAACTATTTTTGTAATAACAAATATAACTGAATGTTGAAATACAATAATACAATGCACCAAAAATATATACAGCTCTGGAAAAAATTAAGAGGAATCAATGTTAAGTGGTCTCTTCATTTTTTCCAGAGCTGTAAAAGTACAATTTTCAAACAGATTAAAGTGCAAAAGAATTAGGCTATAAAGAACAACAGGTAACAAATGAATATAATGTCTCATTATTTGATGCATTAACTAAGATTGAGCAATAGCTACATTTGTAACAGTAAGTATAATGTTTTTTGGTAATGTTAGTTAAGAAATACTGATCATTGTTAGTTTTATCTTAGGTCCATTAAAAAGATTATTTTGTTATTAAACAGTAACTAAGAAATTAACATTACTTAGAATAATTAATTCTTTATAAGTATTTTTCATTGTCAGTTTGGTAATAATAAATTAACATGTTAACTAATGAAGTCGTATGTCTTTTGGACAAATAATCCAAAAAAAATTCTAATCATTAGGGCATATTGTAGTCCAGATTAAAACAATGTTTAAGTTTGAAAATAAATAGCCTATTAAGTCTAAGTATTAAGTATTCGGTGCTTTGATGAACAACACTGAGATTACAAAAACGAATGACGTTTTTAATGTTTTAAAAACGTCACTAGCGCGGTTGCTTTTGTTTGCGGGGTTTCCGGGGTAATCGCTGCATCCTGCAGTTCATCAGCACCCTCTGCTGTCCTTGAGCGGCACTTCATTGGCGCGTCTCCTTCACTCGTTCATGTGCCTCTCATTTACATCTGAGTGTGTGTCCCTTTGACTCAGAATACAGCAGTGTTGAGCATTTATACGATTGATGGGCAACATATTCTTGAGTGCATTATAAAAAATAAAAATAAATTGTGAATAAATTATTATTTACGATATTTTGAAGTGCCCACGATAACAATATCGTTCATATTCATTATCGTGATATATCGAATTACAGAAAATATCCACACGCCTAATTGAGTGTAAAGTATTGTTATGTTGAGGTATTGTTTGCAGTGCACTTCAGATAACACTACATTTATGTATTCAATTCTTCTTTTGTAAAACAATGTGAATGGACCAAAGTGAACATTTTATTTGATAATTAATTCTGCAATATAATTGTAAGAGATTCACTACCTCCAGGAAGTTCAGGTGTGGAGACTGCTCCTGGTGAGTCTGTAGTTGTAGAAGCATGAACGCCATGAGTTTTGCCATCAACAGAGGCACATGTGTTGGGGGAGGAAAGTGCGTTGATTTCCCCACCACCTGGTTCCTCTTCAACTTGTCCATTATCTGTCTCCCAGCTATCACTCTCATCTTCCCATTCTTCAGATGAGGCACCACTACTGCTGCCCTCTGCAGAGTCATAATATGTTTCTTCAATCTCAGACTCGACATTATACAAGTGCTAAGGAGACAGAATAAATGAGTGTTAGTTCCAGGGTCTACAGGTTAGTGTGTGCAGTAGCAAAAAAATGCTATCAGTTTAAAATTGAATGGTTTAATAGACTGGTGTATACCTGTGGCAGAACAATAGTCTTTGAATTATCAGCCCAGACAACCTCCACTTTACTGCTCAGATCCACCCTGCACACTTGGCCAACAGATCTCTACATAGACAGTTGAGACAAGGCATAGGACATAATGGAGAAAATTGCTAACAACAAGACAGGAATAAATCAAACTACCTTATAAAAACAAATTCATTTTGTTCACTTATGTCAAATAATAAAAAAAGTTTTACATAAAAAAGTACTAGGTGCAATTGAATAACAAAAATTACAATGGGAGTTACATTTTAAACAAGAGAATCAGACTCCATATTAAAGGTGCCCTAGAATGATTTGAAACAATAACCAACAACCATAACCTGTAACCCAAGACTGGATTCCCACTGAAGCTAAGCAGGGCTGAGCCTAGTCAGTACCTAGATGGGAAAACCAGGTTGCTTTTGGTAGATGTGTTAGTGAGGCCAGCAGGGGGTGCTCACCCTGTGGTCTGTGTGGGTCCTAACACCCCAGTATAGTGATGGGGACACTGTACTGTCAAAGAGCACCATCCTTCGGATGAGACGTTAAACCGAGGTCCTGACTCTCTCTGTGGTCATTAAAAATCCTATGGCACTTCTCGTAAAGAGTAGGGGTATCCTGGCCAAATTCCCTCGATTGGCCCTTATCATCATCCCAATAATCGCCATCCACTGAATTGGCTCGATCACCCTCTCTCCTCTCCACCTATCGCTGGTGTGTGGTGAGCGCACTGGCCGTTGTACTGTGGCTGCCGTCGCATCATCCAAGTGGATGCTGCACACTGGTGGTGGTTGAGGAGAGACCCCTGACATGAGTGTAAAGCACTTTGGGTGTACAGTAGTAAATATGAAAGCGCTATATAAATGCCTCATTCATTGATTCATTCATTCAATATTTTAAATTGTTCTCCGATATCTTAATAGAGGGTATGTGGCTTATTTAAGGTCAAAAATTGTCCAGATACAGTTTTACAGGTCCATTTACAACCATAGAAACTGTCCCTAGGATGTAATGCTCTGTTTTTTGCCTTATTTGAAAGGGTTGTGAATATTAATGCAGAGTTCTGCTCTGATTGGCTGTTTCACTGCATGGCTCAATGACAGCTAACACATCTATACCATCCGGCATGGCAATGATTTGACAATGACAGCTTCTTAACTTTGAATCACGAACTGGGTAGCGCGTAAATATGTTGTTTGTACACCAACGTTACAGTTTGACAGTAGAGTACTGATTTAAAAGTCAATTTATTTCGCTAAACAAAGTAATGTAGAAGTCACTCAAACTAGTCAGTGTCATGTTTACTACTCACCTGCTGCAAAATAATCATACTTCAGTTCTCAAAAATGTATATTTATTAAACAAATTGACTAGGAGCCTTGTCAGATGACTAATGTTTCAACTTAGATGGTTGCGAAGGTAACGTTAGCTACAAGGATCAAGTGAGTGATCTGTAAGCAACTAAACAGTAGTAGTAAACGTAGTTAGCTTCTGAGTTATGTGTTGATGATAGAATTTAGGCTAATTTAGATTTCAATCCGTCAAAAGGGATCGACATACTTATCTACTGTTGTATTTTATGACAATACTGGCAGTAAATAATATTAACCTTTGTCATTTGACAAACTGTTGTGTGTGCTACTTGGAGTTTCCAATTGTTACTTTACAAGCATCTTGCGTTGGATCTAGACAACACAGGGTATATTATCGTTAAATTTGTCTTACTAAGAAATTTTCAATTTAATCAGAAATAGGTTCGACAGTCAAGAAGTGGATAAATTCACTACTTGCTGCTTGTAGGAATATGGTTGGAATCGGCCCTTTCTTTAGTTTCAGACGCTGAGCGAATACTGCTTGATATTGTCCAGGTTAGAAAAACTGTCCGTGGTGAAATGGAGCAAACGAACGATTTTAAATTAAATTGTTGCAGTATACGATTGTAAATAAATGTCAAACATGACTGTTGACATTTTTTATCTGTGGGAAGGTTATGAAAAGTCCTCAATCCCCTGCATAGCCTGGATCATAACATTTATTTCCATGATCTGCCATTTTCGCTGTCCTCGCATGACACTTGTTTACCTGATAGAACTCCCGATGATTCGGCTGCGCATTTCCGCCTGATTATGAACATTGGCTGGCATGCAAATGTTGGGGGCGTACATATTAATGATTCCAGCTATTGCGTCACAGGTGGCGTTATGTTAAGAAAAGCTTGTTTTTTCGTGGTGTTTTTCAAAAACAAGATTTACATATGAAGTGTGTATGTGATGTCCATGTACTGAACTCTTGTTATTTAACTATGGCAAGGTTAATTACATTTTTCATTCTAGGGCACCTTTAAATGCACACTGACAATGTGATAAGCCTGGAAATGTTTTCACATTTTTTTCTGGTACAAAATTATGCTTGTACCTCATTTTCACAGTCCTCTGTGTCTGAGTTGCCAATCCTTATAACAATATCCGTTGTGTGAAAGTGGAAATCTGGATGATCAGCAATGTCATAAACACTAACGTCCTCTTCCTCCCCAATCACCTACATATACAAGAAAAAATTGTTAAACAATATGAAAATAGACAATCCCAAACACCTCTTAATGACAAAATCAAAAATACCTCAACATCGTCACCCGTAGCATTGAGTTTGACCCACTTGACTACACAGGTCCGGGCTTTATGATCTCCTGACTGAATTACCCCATAGACACCTGGATCATGAAGAGCCTGGGCTGCAGGAGCCACAATCAAACAGAGTTTATTTCAAGCAAGAAAAAAGCAAGACTTTAATCACTTGTTGTACCCAAATATCTATTTGCCAAATAAATTGTAATCAACCCAATATAAGGACTTTACTGATACATAAGCATAATCCACTAAACAAGGGCAAGACACAAGCAAATCAAGAGCCATATTGAAAATGACAACTGCATTATAAAAAGAACATACGTCGTTTGTCTACAACATAGTCTCCCGGGCAGAATTCATGGTTGTCCAGGTGCTGGATAGGGATTAGGTCATTGGAGCGGATTCCTGTCTCTAATCTACCATCCTTCCACATCACATCTGCAGAGGTCACAGTGGAGACAACCTCAACTGCCACCCTACACACAAACAGATATACCATTTTAAGAGTCTATTCTAGCTGAAGTCTTATTCAATTTGACAGAAATATGTTCTACTTGACCACTTCAGAGAAAGACTTTTTGTTATAACATCTGAATCTGATCATCCAATTAAGAGATTGTTTTCAAATATGAACCTGTCACAACAAAATTCATATTTTGCAACATTCAAGTCATGTCACCAAGATCGTATTTACGAGTTGAATGCACATGAACGCCACCACGAAATCGTAAATACCAGCGGGAAGTTTGGGATTGGGATTTCTTTAAGCGCCAATCTGTACGAGTTGGGGGCGTGTAAGTGAGAAACATGGTGGAATCAATGGATGCAACGTCTGTAGTTGTATATAACGGGTATTTAGCAGTGACACTGTCAGGCTTTGTCATTTATAACAAAGCAAGCTAGCATTGCAATAAAACAATTAGCCTAAAATATAATGATACAGTTTATATGGGCTTCATAGATTAATTAAAAATGTAAAAGATTAAAATTCACCTGAGGCACATTCTTTGTGGTTCATTTTTTTTAATAGGCAGAGTTAACAAACCTTGCTGTATTTTCGTGAAATTCAGTAAAGAAGATACACTGCCATCTTGCTCCAACCAAAGAGACTTAAACACACGCACAGGATGATGATCTCACCTTGTAAATACAAACATCCCAGTAGGACGCACTATACTACAGTTTTTTTTTTAAACGATTGGGTACTATTGTCACAAAGGTGGTGTACATTTTCAAAACTTCACACTTGTAACACAGCTAGTCATTCTTTCATTTTTTATTTATTTTAATTTTAATTTTTATACATTGTATTCTTTTTCTTATGCATTTGTTATCCCTATTTTAATTCCTTTCTATGTAAAGCACTTTGAATTGCCATTGTGTATGAAATGTGCTATATAAATAAACTTGCCTTGCCTTGCCTTTCAAAGCCTGATCTCATGCTTTCATTCAGTTGCACATATTTTCAGTCCACATTATCATTGTTTCAAAAACAAGATTTTTTAATGAGAACATTTGGTTTAATCACTGAAACACAACTGTAGGATATTCTTTCAATTTAATACTTTTAACAATAAGTTCATCCAACAGCAAACAATGCAAGATAGATGTTTCAAATCACCCTTGTTGCTGAATTACAGTAACACAGGCTACAGATGCCACATAAGAAAATATGCTTACATTACCTAACTTAAGTAATTAAATCCATAATGTTTGTAACAGTATCAATTCAGTGAGTTATCAGAAGGTGTGATAAAGTTATGACCAAGCCATGAAGTACTGGGGTATAGAACAGAGTTTGCTTCCAAGAGTAAATGTTCTCACTGTGCCATATAACTGAATCTATACTGTAGCTGACCTTTATAAGGTTGAGTTACAGTAATGTGGCAGCCTCTACTGGTAATCTGTTTACAGTATCACATGGCATACATACTGTAATGTACAATGCTATACAGTATTTGATTCGATCCTACTTATTCTTTATACTCTATTCTGCTCTATTTCCACTCACACTCACACATTCTCACATCCACGTCTGGATCTCTATCTGTCTGGGTATACATAGGCATATTGATTTTTATATTGTAAAAACTGTAGATTCTCTCCCCTTACACTATACCTACCCATCACACAAAACTTTATGCATTTTTACATTTTCAAAACTTCTTTCCATAGGATGTATAAGCTTGTTTCCTCATAGGGAGTAAACAATGTCCCCACAAGGATTTAGGATATTACCATCTTTATAGTTGTCCCCATAATGTAGAGTTTACCAGGGAACTTACTCCACACACACACACACACACTAAAGAAATCTATATGTGTACCAAATGATTCAGTGATTAACCATTTCTATCAGTTGGATTAAATAATAGACAAATGTATTAAAATGAACGAGAAGAGATACATATCAAAAGTTTGATAGTAAGAGATTTGAGATGAATGGTGGTTACTGTGAATGAAACATTTATGTAGATGAAACTCATTTTGTGTAATGAAAAGGATACTTTGTGGTTTTGTGTATTGTACTAACACAATTGAAAATATGCTGAAATGTTTGGGAAAAAAACAAACAAAAAAAAAACTTTTTATGATCTGTTGTGATATTGTACACCTTGCTTGTGAAAATAGTACCAAAGCGAATAAAAAAAAAAAACTGTAATATGCTTAACGTGTCACTCCGCTGACGTCGACTGTCTGGTGCCATGTTGTGACTGAAACAATGGAAGAAGACTTCAAGCTGTTTTACTCATGATTTACTCACGTTTGAGTCATCCTCCTAGATGTATATGACATTCTTCTTTCAGACAAATAAAATCTGAGATATTTCCTGGCTAAGAGCCCTGGCTAACCCAAGCTTTTTAATGGAAGTAGATGTAGCTCTGTTTTTGAAGTCCATAAAAAAAAAAAAAATGCACCTGTCCGTCAATAACGTGCTCCACACGGCTCCGGGGGGTTGATAAATGACTTTCGAATGATCACATTCCGTATACAGTTTATGGGAAAAGTGTTGAAAGTGCCTCTGCAGTTCAAAAGGCCGTACGTATCTTGAATAGCAAGAAGGCACTTTCAACACTTTTTCCACAAAAACATGAACCGTTCTCATGAACAATTCGATAGTACACGAACACGACAGTCCAACTAATGACATTACAATTATGACCAGATTAGTGAGTTACAGCAATCACAAAACGCAAACCTTTCTCATGACAACTCTATAGTAGCTATGTGAGCACGACAGTCCAGCTAACGACATCTTAGAATTATGACCAGATTAGGGTTATATAGATTTTGAGAAGAGGAAACAAACATATATTATGAGTAGAGTATCTTACTTGTTCGGACACATTTTGTAAGCTGACACTTGAAACAGACAGTGAGGAGATTTAGATGATCCATATTGTGTGGTAATGAATGGGTCTTTAGCGTCGCTGAAGTGAGCGACAAAACGTTGCCAGTAAGACGGGAAGGAGCAGCGCTGAACTCTGGTCTCAGGGAGAAATGTGTTGCAGTGGCAGATGCCATAGGCATTAAAAGATGTGCAGCCAGAAGAAACACTAGCAGTTCACCGGTCTGCGCTCATTAGCGCTCAGTGTTCTGATTTACTTAGCTCATATTTACTATTTGGTGGAGGCAATCCAGAATTACTGTTGATGAAACTATAATCAGACCCCCCTTCCCCTCCCATCTAAAAAACTCTTTGGATCTGCACGATTCACACAAGTCACCCAAACTGATGTGAAAAAAGCGGGAGGCGCCGAAAAGTGCGCTGTTTGCATCCCTGTATGATACAGCTGAAAATAAGTATTTGAACACCTGAGGAAATCAATGTTAATATTTGGTACAGTAGCCTTTGTTTGCAATTACAGAGGTCAAACGTTTCCTGTAGTTTTTCCAACAGGTTTGCACACACTGCAGGAGGGATTTTTTCCCACTCCTCCAGACAATTCTTTTCTAGATCAGTCAGGTTTCTGGCCTGTTGCTGAGAAACACGGAGTTTGAACTCCCTCCCAAGATTCTCTATTGGGTTTAGGTCTGGAGACTGGCTAGGCCACACCAGAACCTTGATATGCTTCTTACAGAGCCACTCCTCGGTTATCCTGGCTGTGTGTTTCAGGTCATTGTCATGTTGGAAGACCCAGCCTCGACCCATCTTCAATGCTCTAACTGAGGGAAGGTGGTTGTTCCCCAAAATCTCGCAACACAATGCCCCGGTCACCCTCTCCTTAATACAGTGCAGTCGCCCTGTGCCATGTGCAGAAAAACACCCTCAAAGCATGATGCTACCACCCCCATGCTTTACAGTAGGGATGGTGTTCTTGGAACAGTAACCTTGGAAATGGTGGTTTTGAGACCCCACGAGGTGAGATCTTGCATGGAGCCCCAGTCCGAGGGAGATTGAGTCATGTTTAGCTTCTTCCATTTTCTAAAGATTTCGCCAACAGTGAACCTTTTTTCACCAAGCTGCTTGGCAAGTTGGCCTTTCCAGCCTTGTGGAGGTGTACATTTTTGTCTCCAGTGTCTTTGGATAGCTCTTTGGTCTTGGCCATGTTAGTAGTAGTTAGTAGCAGTAATTCTTACTGATTTTATGGGGTGGACAGGTGTCCACCCCATGTTAATAAGGGTTCTCTGATCAGGTTTTTGGAGCCGATCGCTGATCACGGGAAGCAGTATCCGCCGATCTGATCACAGATACCGACCTATTTGAACCCTTATTTTTATCATATAAAATTATTTATAGGGAATTTTACAGACATTCATTCAGGGAATTGATTATTTCTGAAAATGGCGGAATTACCCCCTTATAGATGACTCTTGTTATACATTACCTCACCTATATCTTTGATTATGCAGTGCATTTTTTGTTTTTAAAGACATTTTTTTCAGGTAGGTCTAACATTCTTATTGAGGTAAGAAATACTAAAGAAATTTAATAAAGAATCAAATGTAAATTAATATTGGTCTTTCCTGAATAAATTAGATTAATCCTTACAAAAGTTGCAAAAACTAGTCATTACAAAAAAAAACAAAAAAAAAAAAGTTAGTCCTTACAAAGTTGCAAAAGTTAGCCATTCAAGAGAGGTGAGTTCCATTAAGGTTCATCAAACAACAAGAGAAACTGAGAGGCAGCAGCAGTTTATTTGACTGCTTTCCCTTTAAGAGCGAATACAGGGATACGTTTAGGCTACATGCAGTTAGACAAATGTTAAAGTTCACTCGCGAGTCACGATGGGCAGGGGTTTATGTGCCTACTCGTTAAGACGGTAATTTAGTACATACATTTTGTGTGTATTTGACCATTGCAGTGCAATTTGTACTCGCAAGCTTTTTGTGAGATGGGTTGTGTGTGTTTCAGGTGTGTGTGTTAGATTACGGTCTCGGAGAGCGTGTGAGTTCTGAGTGAACACTGGCAATACTTAAAAATAAATGCAAATGATAAACTTTAGTGATAATGCGACACAGCCTTGATTGTGCTAGTGGCAAATCCTGTGTCAACTGTGCAGCTCGATTTTAGTTGCAGATGCGATGCACTGATGTGAAGCCACTTGAGCACTTTAAGAGTGAAAGAGAGAAAGAGCGTGCACACGCGGTGGTGATTCACCCGCTTTGCTTGTGAACTTAAGTCTCACAGAAAGTTTTCAAATGAGAAAAGAATATGACCTGTACCTCACCTTCAGCATTTTAATTATTGTACCGCCGCTGGAAAGAGAATGAGACTGTGCCGCTGCATGTCATGCCTTCGCTCTCACGACAGGCGTGCATCTTTGTGTCGTCAGCATGTGATCGGTTTATGAGATCGGCCTTTTTAGAGAGTGCCGATCAATCATCCCAAAAGGATTATCGGCCGATTGAAATCGGTTACCGTTCGATCGGAGCACCCCTAACTATGATTACAACATTTAGCTGGCATGATAATTTCTGAACTCAAAAATCAAAAACACATTGTTTTATGGATTCATTCACCTGTCTCCTGGTTTAAACTCGCGTGAAAACTTAGTCCTCTTCTTCTTGTGTTTTCTCTTTAGGTTGCGGATGGAGAGAGGAATGCTCTTTTTTCGGGTTTGGCCACTCTGCAGTGAGGCCGTCGAGCTGGCAGAAGAAGTGACAGAGCTGGTATCATCTGTATCATCCCCTGGCTCCTCATCGGACTCTTGGTCCCCCAAATGGTCCCATTGTCCCTGAAGAGAATCCAATAGTGGTTCTTTTCCTTCCTGGCAAGGAACAGGACCATTGTTGGGGTAGCATGGAACAGAATTCTCATCAGAACCATCCTGTTCCAATGATCTCTTTTCACCTGGACCATAAGACATGGTACAAAATATCAGAATTTCAAAGCATCTAAAACAAAGTGAAATATTAAAGACAAACAAAACAAAAAAAGGTTCACAGAATCAGTAACATATTTAAATAGCATATTAAAACAACAATTACATGGACCATGTTGACCTGTTTGTGGTTTAAAGGAGAATACAACAGTGCAGTACCTTCCATGCGGCCCGTTTTCTCTGTTGACTGTAAAATGCAACTGTGTATGTCTGCATTTTCCGTAATTTTCTTTCCCACTTCCTTTCTAAACATTCGTTTTAACTGAAACAAATTCAAAATAATCAAAAGATCAAAAAGCAGGAAAAGATATTCAGGACTCAGACAATATCATTCCACAGACATATGATTCATGGATTATTATCTGTCAGATAATAATCCATGAATCATATGTCTAACAATTTTCAAAGGCTGTACGATATATTAAAACCATTTAAAAATTGTAATATATCAGTGCTATTGTGAAATCAAAAAGGTTACTATTAATCTAGAATATAAATTAATATATGCATTTTCAGGGTAAAGCTTTAACTGAAAGCAACCAGCACTGACATGTATATCTTGAAATAGGTCAGTGGGGTGCCATTGTTTTGTCTCAAGACACACACCAGTAATGTTTTTTTTAAAGGACATTTATAAAAGCTACTTTAATGCCCTAATTAAACAGGCCAAATCCTGGCTCAATCTAAGCCGTCTGTGAAACCAGATCTATGTATTTTAAAGTATAAGTTAACTTTAAAATGAAAATTACCCCATAATTTACTCACCCTTAAGACATCCTAGGTGTATATGACTCTCTTCTTTCTGATGAACACAATCAGAGTTAAAAATATTAATAAATATCCTGATGTTTCCAAGCTTTATAATTCCAAGCAGTTAACAGGCTCACAAATTTGAAACTCAAAAAATTACAATTGTAATTTTTACAATTGTAATTGTAAAATGTAATCATAAATTACAGTTAATAATAAAGTCGGTAGTTAATAAAGGCCTTCTGAAGTGAAGCAATGCATTTGTGTAATGTGCACTTTATAATGTGCTAAATATGGATATATCTAGCTTCTGCCAGACCGCGTTGAACTTAAAATACAGAAGATGGTCTGGCGGAAGTTAGATATTTGCCTTTAATGGATATTATTTATTTATTTATTTTATATATATATATATATATATATATATATATATATATATATATATATATATATATATATATATATATATATATATATATACACACATATATATATATACACACACTCCAATTGTGTTCATCAGAAAGAATAAAGTCATATACCTAGGATGGCTTGATGGTAAGTAAATCATGTCATTTTAGAGCAAAATTATCCTTCAACAGTGTTATTCAATACAACATAATTACTTGCGTTCGATACTTAATTTGAACCAATTGTTATTGTCTCATTGCTATTGCCCCATGTATTTTGAGTAATTTTAATGGTTATTGTTCACATGGCTATTTATTACCACAAAAATTACATGATTAATCAAAATAATCCGTCAATTACTTGATTGCCAAAATAATCATTAGTGACAAGTCAACAAACTATACTTAGGACTCATTTAAATAAAACATTTTCTAGTAATTATTTAACACAGATAAACAGTCTGGAAAAATATAAATTACAAGCAATATCATAAATAAAATAATAGAACACAGAACATTTCATCCACTGTTTTTACTTAATTTGTATTAACGGCATCAACTATTGAAGTAAACTTTCAGGGGGGGGGAAATAAAACAAAAGCAATAGCATAAATTATTAATCTAGGCAGCCTATTAGCGAAAGGCAGCCTATTAGCGAAAGGATATTTCTTCTGTTTTCTTCTAAACAAAAAGTTGCATCGTAAATGACGTAAACATGCTCCGGCCCAGTACGTTAAGTGAAAGTGTGCATGCAGGCCAGCAGGGGAGTGATGAGGGTGGACAATAGTGCTCTGGCTCACTATAAGGCAACCGAGCCTAGTGTGAGTACACCCTTAATCATTTTAGCATTGGACTAAGTAGGTCCTCTGTACTATTGATACCGTAGAATCTAGTTAGTGAAGCAGTACTGATATTTTAGACACCTATACTCAGAAGAATATCTAAAAGCTTTTCAAAAAACATCCCAGATATGGCCAAATCATCCATACCTTTCGAACAACAGGGTCCTCAGGGTGAGCAGGTGCCCCCTCTGGCCCCTCACAAGTGATCCGTGTGGTTTCACTCTTGGCTGGAAAAACATACAGGGCTCTCTCTCCAAGTTGCCTTTGAGTATGATCAAAGTATCCCAGTCGCTTGACCCTAAACATTAGAGATAATCAAGAGAAAATAATTAATTGAACAATTGTAACATATGGATTAGTAAGTCTCGAGAAATCATTTGCTAAACAGCAGGGATATGTGACAAACACTGGGGGGTGGGGGTGTACATTAAAGTTTTCCCCCTTTTTTACCTTCCTTTTTAAAATTGTTTATGAATGCCTTGTGTGGCCATGTGCATTTGACTTTTTCTTAATAAGTAGAGGTGAAAACCTACACTGGTCTCACGGTTTGGTTCTATTACGATTATCATGTCATCGATTCGGTTCAATTCAATTGTGTCCAGATGTCAGCTTTTAAAGTAGTTGGAGTAATTTTTAATTACTCGCACTCGCCTCCCTCTGCTATTTTATGCTACCACGACAAAGCACGTACGTGACAAAATAACATTATACTTGACATCAGTAATATTATAAACGGTTATGGTCTATTACTGAACCGATACCAAATCGTCCTCATCTGCATCGCGATACATCGAAGAAACGATTAACTTCAACACCTCTATTATTAAACAGCAATTTCGGAGGATGCAATTGTTTTAATGATGGACAACGCAACAGTACAAAGAAAAGCTTGCTTATATTAAAGGTAGGGTAGGTAGGAATGATCTACAAACACTTGTGTCCAAATTTGTTTAAACTTTCTTTATATGTCAATACATAATTAAAATGTAAGTACTCTGAAAAAGAGAGTATAAAAATCAAGTAACTCTAGACTGTTTAATCTGCAATAAGCACCACTCATTATTTTCTTTCGGGACGAAACAAATGATTGGCTTGGGCTACTGTCACTTTCTCTCGCTACCATGGCAACCACCTTTCGCTACAGGTTCTGCCCACACATGCGCACCCCTAGGAAGAGCAAAAGCATTCAAAATGCACGGTGCCCGGTTTTGCAGTCAGCGAAGGCAAACAATGCAAAAAAAAGGAAGACAGTAGGCCTACATGTAAAGGCAATGCACAAGAAGTCTTTGGATAAACAAAGAAATCAAAAGTGAGTAAATATCAGCGTGGCTTTCCAACGATGTCGAGAACTGAGGGACCTAAAGGGGCTGAAAAATGATTCTCTGCTGGCTGTATTTCTGCTGGACAGGTAATCTTTCATTTTGATTATACATTTTTTCGGTTTATGTTTTCATGAAGCATGTATCACTAGCACATGTAGCTGCCTAAAATAGCCAACATAACATTACTTAGCATAAAGTTACAATATTATACACTCAGCCATTGGTAGAGATGATAAATCCTCAATATACTTAGTTCAAGTGGATCGCTGTCATATTGAATTGCGCAAAATTTAACTTTAGATAACAAAATGCATGTGTAAAAGCTAGTACACCGCATCCAGGAACTTATTTTTACAACTAAGTTAGCTTTAGCTACTACTAATCAACAATGCTTTCATCATGGAAACTTTTACATGCAAAACACAGTTATGAATCTTACACGAAATTCATCTTCATCACAGTATAACTGATGTTTATGGGGGAAAAAATGTATTAATGCTACCCGTTTTTAGCTTTTCTTTATAAATATAACTAGCTCGTTACCGAATATATTTTAAACTTTACCAGTATCGGTATTCGAGTTTGATAGCGAGTACTAAAAGACATCTTATTTGTTTATATTCATACTGATAAAGTTATATTTTTTATTACATGTGATTCTGACATGATGTCACTACATGCGCACCGCTCGTCTGAGGTAAATAATGCGTCTTCCAGCTGAGCAACCGGTGTAGCGTGTTCATGTGTTTTGGGGGTGTGGCTTTTGGAAAGAGCCCAGAAGGCAGAAGGTGGAGTGAATGGAAATAATGAGCTGTCTTTAAAACAGTCGTGAGAAGTCTACAGACACTCCATTCAGCTTTCAAACTGTCGCATTTGGTTACGACAGTCAACACGATGAAACTCTCTCCAAGGTGATTCATTCTTCCTGTTATTATGCTTGATCTGTAGATAACGGTCTATGGTTACTCATAAAATTCCTTTATCTTGCTGGCATTTATTGCTGTAAGTCATGTTACTTTCTACCATGTGTCTGTTAGATCACAACACTGGACTAGATATTGTATTGTTCTCATGGGCGTCGGAAGCAAATAAAAAGTGGGTGGGTCAGTAGGGCAAAATATGATAGGTGGGGAAAATGTTTTGTGTGGGGTCTGGGGGTGCACATCTATAAAAAAGATTTTATAGATGTGATTTCCTGCATTATGGTGCGTTTTAGGCCATATCCCCCTATACCAAAAAAGACCTCAAACCAGTCAATACCAATAGTCTAATAAAAAGGTTATATTCATTTAACTGCCATAGACATCAACAGTTTCACAGATAAATGATAATGAATAAGTTGCATGTTTTTTATGCTCCGTGTCCAGACAGAAAAAGTGCCATTTACTAAACGATTGATTGGGACAGACATAATTACAGAGATCACAAAATTGTTTACCGTGGCTATAGAGTAGGGGTAAGACGCATGGCATCAAGTTTTGACACAAATCGCGAGCATATGTTTGAATCCGCCTTTTGCCACACTCGCTTTCCCCATCACATATCAGATCGGAAAGGTATTTATTTTCAATAAAAAAAATAGATAATGTTAGAAAAGGGGAAATAAAGTGTTTAACATGTGTTTAATAATAAGTTTCTTAATAAGTTTCTCGGTTAAGGGGTAGTCAAGATAAGCAGACATGTGCTGAATTAGGCCCTGTCCACATGAACACGGGTATTTTCAAAACCGCAGCTTTTTCTACGCGGTTTGGCTGTTCGTCCACACGCAAACGCTGTATCCGGTTACTAAAACCGGACTTTTTTGAAAACTCCGGCCAGGGTGAAGATTTTTAGAAACTCCGGTTACAGCGTTGTCGTGTAGATGGTGAAACCGGAGATTTCGGTTTTTTAAATTGAAGTGCGCGCCGTTCTCTCCTTTGTTTGACGTCAGATTTTCCACATCTCCCTTTGATTTACATGAGTCGATTCTATGCGGTGGACTCCACTAACAGCGCTTATCACATGTACAGTCTTGTTCAAAATAATAGCAGTACAATGTGACTAACCAGAATAATCAAGGTTTTTAGTATATTTTTTATTGCTACGTGGCAAACAAGTTACCAGTAGGTTCAGTAGATTCTCAGAAAACAAATAAAACCCAGCATTCATGATAGCACGCTCTTAAGGCTGTGCAATTGGGAAATTAGTTGAATTAGTTGAAAGGGGTGTGTTCAAAAAAATAGCAGTGTGGCATTCAATCACTGAGGTCATCAATTTTGTGAAGAAACAGGTGTGAATCAGGTGGCCCCTATTTAAGGATGAAGCCAACACTTGTTGAACATGCATTTGAAAGCTGAGGAAAATGGGTCGTTCAAGACATTGTTCAGAAGCACATCGTACTTTGATTAAAAAGTTGATTAGAGAGGGGAAAACCTATAAAGAGGTGCAAAAAATGATAGGCTGTTCAGCTAAAATGATCTCCAATGCCTTAAAATGGAGAGCAAAACCAGAGAGACGTGGAAGAAAACGGAAGACAACCATCAAAATGGATAGAAGAATAACCAGAATGGCAAAGGCTCAGCCAATGATCACCTCCAGGATGATCAAAGACAGTCTGGAGTTACCTGTAAGTACTGTGACAGTTAGAAGACGTCTGTGTGAAGCTAATCTATTTTCAAGAATCCCCCGCAAAGTCCCTCTGTTAAAAAAAAGGCATGTGCAAAAGAGGTTACAATTTGCCAAAGAACACATCAACTGGCCTAAAGAGAAATGGAGGAACATTTTGTGGACTGATGAGAGTAAAATTGTTCTTTTTGGGTCCAAGGGCCACAGGCAGTTTGTGAGACTACCCCCAAACTCTGAATTCAAGCCACAGTACACAGTGAAGACAGTGAAGCATGGAGGTGCAAGCATCATGATATGGGCATGTTTCTCCTACTATGGTGTTGGGCCTATTTATCGCATACCAGGGATCATGGATCAATTTGCATATGTTAAAATACTTGAAGAGGTCATGTTGCCCTATGCTGAAGAGGACATGCCCTTGAAACGGTTGTTTCAACAAGACAATGACCCAAAACACACTAGTAAACGGGCAAAGTCTTGGTTCCAAACCAACAAAATGAATGTTATGGAGTGGCCAGCCCAATCTCCAGACCTTAATCCAATTGAGAACTTGTGGGGTGATATCAAAAATGCTGTTTCTGAAGCAAAACCAAGAAATGTGAATGAATTGTGGAATGTTGTTAAAGAATCATGGAGTGGAAAAACAGCTGAGAGGTGCCACAAGTTGGTTGACTCCATGCCACACAGATGTCAAGCAGTTTTAAAAAACTGTGGTCATACAACTAAATATTAGTTTAGTGATTCACAGGATTGCTAAATCCCAGAAAAAAAAATGTTTGTACAAAATAGTTTTGAGTTTGTACAGTCAAAGGTAGACACTGCTATTTTTTTGAACACACCCCTTTCAACTAATTGCCCAATTGCACAGCCTTAAGAGCGTGCATATCATGAATGCTGGATCTTGTTTGTTTTCTGACAATCTACTGAACCTACTGGTAACTTGTTTGCCACGTAGCAATAAAAAATATACTAAAAACCTTGATTATTCTGTTTAGTCACATTGTACTGCTATTATTTTGAACAAGACTGTATATCCTACAGATATTCAGTTATATCATTGTATTGCAGAACAAAGGCGCCAGAATGCAATAATACAAAATAGTAAAGCAAGTGTGTGAAGCTATACAGTCCACTTCGGCCCTGCACCTGTGTATACAGTTACCTGTCACTGAGTCCAAAGTAAATTTAGGAACTTGTAGAAGGGTTTCAGTTGAGCCCATGGCATCCCTCAGTCAGTGCATCGGTGCAGTGAATGGGACCCATGTGGAAATCAGGCAGCCAATCATAGCGTAGTTTTGCGTTCTCATGTGGACAGATTTTTTTTTAAAACCGTGCTTGTGTGGACGCGATTGTTTTTTAAAACGGAGGAGGAAAAACTCCGGTAATAAAAATACCCGTGTACGTGTGGACTAGGCCTTAGAGACGATAAAAGTGAGGGGGTCCAATACCATTGGTCTTAAAAAGTTGGTGGGTCTTGCTGTCCCACCCACACACAATGGTTCCGACGCCCATGATTGTTCTTCTCACACAGTAACTGAGATGTTAAACTGTTGCGGATGGAGTGATGCGTGCTGTGACTCTGTGTTGATTCAAGAGCATCATCCTGCGCCAGGATATGCATATGCGCTTATTATTATTAAAATTGTTGCATTTGCGACTAAAAATATTAATTTGAAAGTTATATTTTTGCTAAGATCGCCAGCAAAGTTACTGAGGAAAAAACCTCAGAGTTTGAGTGCCAAAATAAGTGTCAGAAATGCATGTCATGACAATATCAGGTTTTTTCAAAGCCCTCATCTCTACAGAGCAACAGCGCTGATGCCTTTGCCAGCATGAGAGAGATTGAGAGCGACAGAGACGTGTCAAAGAATGAACATCCAAGTACTATAAGTGCAAGAAGGCAGTGTTTATTTTGTGCACACAATGTAAATAAACCACAACAGATGAGATAAACATGTCAGCTGTGTGGATGCCAACTGATTGGTAACAAATATAATTAATAATTGATACTGATAAGGATTCTTATTCTCAATATATTTTATTCTTTGCTGTTTTCTGTTTTCTGCCTGAATCGCTATCCCAATGACCCGGGACTATATGGTATCTTCCAGCCGGCCAACCAAAACATCTCTCATATTCCACAATAAACTGCTCTTAAGTCAATAAACAAGCTGCGAAAAAATATACCTTTTTGTCTCAGCCTAGCTAATATTATAGCCGTCGTCTCCTTTTCTTGTACCTGATTGTGATGTATTACAATATTCCTTTCTTGTTGTTCCAAGCATGTTTAATTCACTCATCATTTCAGCTGTAAAAGTACACTTTATGTCACAGTGACGGATGTGTCTTTGCAGATTTGCATTTCGACTCGGGTTAACTTGCATAATAACTTTGACTGTTCGCCCTTTTGAGCTAATAACGATTGCTCATTCGGTACCATGGCCGCTGACATTAGCTTTATTTATTTGCTATAATCTCTGTGAGCCGAATATTACAACCAAAACTTTAAGATTAAACAAGACAGTTCATTCATTATTATTAAAGCCATTACAGTCACTGCGGAAGCTCGGGTTGCCATAGAAACATGAAGCGCTTGCGACTGCACTTGCTGGTTAGCTGGAGCAACCTGAAATATGAGCTAGTTTTTTTACTCAATTTGAGTGTCACAGAAAGCATTTATGTGACAGTTTACCTGAGATTTTTTGCCGATTTGAAAAATATTACATTATTATATATAATTACATAATTATATATCATATATAAATATATAAATATTACATTATTATATTATATATAATATTAATAATATAAATATTACAAAATAAGTACATTACTGTGCGCTTCATTGCCCTGCCCGACGGGCTATTTTAAACTGAATACAATTCCTTTTTTTATTTTGCAGTAGGACAGTGGTAAGGTGTGCCGTAGGTGAGACAGATGACTTCACGGTGAAGGTGGGACCGCATCAAGGATCGGCTCTGAGCCCCTTCTTGTTTGCGGTGGTGATGGACAGGCTGACAGCTGAGGTCAGACAGAAATCTACATGGACTATGATGTTTGCAGATGACATTGTGATCTGTAGTGAGAGTATCTGATTGTTCCTCCTGTACAGTCATGCAGTGTATTTATTATATCATTAATATTTCCAGTAATAATAATATCCAGTGTTCTGTATTTTGCGTACGTGAGTTTTTGTTGTCGATGGCTATTGCTGCGCGTTTAGCTAGAATGCCATACAAAACCAACCCATTGGGCCACTGAATCTGCATTAACAACAACAGTTGGGGCAACAGCCTTAGTCCTAATGGGTTGTTATCATGGCTATCAAAATCCAGTGTTCTGTATTTTGCGTACGTGAGTTTTTGTTGTAGGTGGCTATTTTAGATGGCTATTGTAGATGGCTATAAAAAAAAATTTTTTTTTTTATTGTGTACTGTGCTAATTAATTGAGACTTCTTACAGCTCTTACAGGTTGCTGGCCTTGTTTGTTTCGTTGCTTCTATTGCTCTCCCCTTTTTTGTAAGTCGCTTTGGATAAAAGCGTGTGCTAAATGATTAAATGTAAATGTATTTTATTATAATGCATTATTTTTGCTATATCTAGCCATGTGCACACACTGCAGGAGGGATTTTGGCCCACTCCTCCACACAGATCTTCTCTAGATCAGTCAGGTTTCTGGCCTGTCATTGAGAAACACAGAGTTTGAGCTCCCACCAAAGATTCTCTATTGGCTTTAGGTCTGTAGCCTGGCTAGGCCACGCCAGAACCTTGATATGCTTCTCTCTAGTAATTTGGCACATAGTCTTAGAGCTAAACCTTGACTCACTGGGGCCCAGGTCAGGAAGCAGACAAACTGGCTAAACCAACCGTCTGCTAGCTGTCTCACGTCACCAAAGTCAGCTAAATCCCAGCACATAGAGACTCTTTCACCTAGATATTATCATATAGAGACTGTGTCTGTTCCCCGAATTAGTAAATACAAAAAAACATCAAAACCATTCAACAGTAAAAATTTAATTGATGTCCAACAAATAAACAACAGATATAATACGGATGAACAATTGATAAAGCTTGGGTTGCTGAATATTCGATCCCTTTCGCCAAAAACGCTTGTTGTCAATGATATGATTATAGATCATAACTTAGATGTGCTGTACTTGACAGAAACCTGGCTAAAACCTGACGATTACATTACTTTAAATGAGTGCATCCCCCGAGATTATTGTTATAAACATGAGCCACGTCTGAAAGGTAAAGGGGGAGGTGTTGCTATAATTTAAAATAATATTTTCAGTATTACTCAGAAGTCTAGTTTCAAATATAATTCCTTTGAAGTTTTGGTGCTTTATGTAACGCTGTGTAGTGTAAATGATAAATCCCGTCTGACATTTGTGTTGGCTACTGTATACAGGCCACCAGGGCACAATACAGACTTTATCAAAGAATTTGCTGGTTTTGTATCGGAGTTAGTATTAGCTGTAGATAAAGTACTAATTGTTGGGGATAGGGGTGTCCATGGTTAACCGATTGACCGATTAACCGTTAAAAATTGCGTAACCGAGTGAAACATTTTGCTCGGTTAAGTGGCGTCAATGACGTGCCTTGAATTTAGTTGTAATATATGTTTGCACCCCTATAGACCACCAGAGCGCTCCCAGACATTTGTAGTATCCATAGGGTTAGGGTAGTATCCACAAGAAGAAGTCATGACCAGCTTTCTAAGCGGGCAAAGAAAGCGTGGGAGCACTTTGAAAATGAGAGTGACGGGGCGAAATGCAAGTATTGCAATGCAGTGCTTACCGCATTTTTCAGGCTATAAGTTGCTCCGGAGTATGAGTCGCATCAGTCAGAGGAAAATAACATACGTCGCACTGGACTAAAAGTCGCATTAGGGCAGAAGCAGAGCGCGAGCCGCGCGCGCTGTGCATAACGGATCAGAAGAAAGAAAGTTTGAAGTGAGAAACTTGTGAATGACTAGAGAAAAGCAAACGTTACTTTAACTGTAATGAAGAAAACAAAAAAGCTAATCGCGGACTGAAAGCAAGATGGCCAGAGCTGAAGGGACGAGTCCACAGATGCTTGAACTCTCTGCCGGGAGAGGCTCATCAGCCGCGCGAGTCAAAGTCAAACGCTGAGTCTGTGTGAATCATTCTGGGCTGCATATTTTACTAACGTTACATGCTCTAATCGTGCAGGCGGCCACTCGCATTGCTCGTGAACTGGAGCGCATCTCATCCTAATTTAACGAAACTCAGCGTACGCCTCGCAGACATGAAATAGATCTTAAGAAACTTGAAATGTCTTTTAACAATTTAAAACGAAAAGAAATAGGCTACTCTCTGATTGTGTAATCCATATGTGCATTTCTCTCTATAGGCGCGTTCACTACGGAGATGGCGGTCGTCAAATTAATAAGCTAAAAATAACCCTGACGCACACTATGGTTAACCGAGTATTAACCGCTAAGGGCCTCGGTTAACGGTTAATGAAAAACTTGAAAACGTGCAGCCCTAGTTGGGGATTTTAATATCCACGTAGACAATGAAAAAGACGCATTGGGATTGGCATTTAGAGACATTCTAAACTCTATTGGAGTTAGACAACACGTATCGGGACCCACTCATCGCCTTAATCATACTTTAGATCTAATAATGTCACATGGAATAAATGTTGATACTGTTAAAATTCTGCAGCAGAGCGATGACATCTCAGATCATTACCTAATATCATGTATACTTCATTTACCTAAGGCTGCAAAGCCATCCCCTCGCTTCAAATATGGCAGGACGATAACCGCTGCGACTAAAGATTGCTTTGTACATAATCTTCCTCATCAGTTCCATCTCCTCAGCATTACAGATAGCCAAGAGGAACTTTATGCTGCAACAGAAACTATTGACTCTCTCTTTACTAGCACTTTAGACATAGTTGCTCCCCGGCGCTTAAAGAAGATTAAAGCAAATAATCCAACGTTGTGGTACAACGAGCACACTCGGGCCCTTAAAACAGCAGCCAGAAAAATGGAGCGCAGTTGGAAGAAAACAAAACTGGAGGTTTTTTGTGGAAAGAGAGCATGATTGCATACAGAAAGGCCATAAAAACTGCTAGATCTGCTTATTTCTCAACTCTTTTAGAAGAAAACAAACACAACCCTAAGTATTTATTCGATACGGTGGCTAAATTATCAAAAAATAAAGCTTCAGCTTCTGATGTTTGTAAACAACACAGCAGTAATGACTTTATGAACTTCTTTACTAGTAAGATTGATAATATTAGGAATAAAATTATAACCATGCAGCCGTCTATTACAGTATCACTTCAGACAGAGCACTGTAGTGTCACTGAGGAAAAATTACACTCATTCACTACTATAGGAGGAGAAGAATTGGCTAAACTTGTAAAATCATCAAAATCAACAACATGTATGCTTGACCCTATACCGACTAGGCTATTAAAAGAGATACTTCCAGAGGTCATAGATCCTCTGCTTAATATCATTCATTCATCTTTGACATTAGGATATGTACCGAAAACTTTTAAGTTGGCTATAATTAAACCACTTATTAAAAAAACGCAACTTGATCCTAAAGAATTAGTCAATTACAGGCCAATCTCGAATCTACCGTTTCTATCAAAAATACTAGAAAAGGCTGTGTCTTCACAATTATATTCCTATTTAGAAAGAAATGGTATATGTGAGGATTTCCAGTCAGGATTTAGACCGTATCATAGTACTAGGGCTGTGTATTGCCAAGAATCTGGCGATACAATACGTATCACGATACAGGGGTTACGATACGATATATTGCAATATATTGCGATATTGTAAGAGAGGCAATATATTGCAATATATTGCGATATTGTAAGAGAGGCAATATATTGCGATATTTCTTTTTGTGTGTTTTTGTTTTTTATAATTTAAAAGAATAAAGAAGACAACCATAAGCCTAAAACACGAGACAAAGTATTTTATTTAATTAATACAGTATCATTTATAACACTAATCATATTTAATGTGCAATCTAAATTAAGGGAAATGTAAAGTGACTGCAGGATTCTTTGTGTATATGTTTTAAAGGTTCACAGTATAGCAGTGGCTATTTAACAACAGAAAGTGCAGTCCATTTCATGACTGAATGACTGTTTTATATTTAACACAGTAGCCCCAATCACACAGAACGTGTTTTTGCAGCGAGAAGCCTTTTTTGAATGGATTTCGGTTGGCAGAGACCGTTATGCGCGCTGCTTATGCGCCCTGGGCGCCTCGCGTTTTTGAAGGAGCGCTCCGAGCGCATGAAGTGGAAAAAAAGTCAACTCTGAGCGGAAAAGCATGCAACATCATCGCGCTTATGTTCTGTTGTCCAATCGAATGAATGAAGCGGCGGACCTTCCGTTGTGTTGACCGTTACATTGATTTGACTGAGAGTACAGGTGATTCGGGGGTTGCCTAGAAACATTAAAGCGCACTGCTCATTTTTGAATGAGAAAACGCCGACCAAAAAAGGGAGTGCAGTGCGCCTCGCGTTTTCGAACCTGAAAAACGCGTTCTGTGTGATCGGACCCTAAAGCTGTTTTCTATAAAGCAGTCTATTGTATAAAGTGCTGTTTCAAGTAACGTTACTGAGCTGCAGAGCTGGTGCATCCATATCCACATCGCTATTATCTTTCGTTCTCCTGCCACTGCTTTCAGTTTTGGAGTGTGTTTATTTTGTTACTGAGAGGAAAACGTGCAGTACATTCTATCGAAACACTTCTCAGCAGCGCGGGTGACATCAGGATGTTAAGCGAGCTCTCTGTTTCAATGTGTTTCCCGAGTATTAGATTATAC
Source organism: Pseudorasbora parva (assembly GCF_024679245.1). Lineage (NCBI taxonomy): Eukaryota > Metazoa > Chordata > Actinopteri > Cypriniformes > Gobionidae > Pseudorasbora > Pseudorasbora parva. The sequence goes on from NC_090183.1 coordinate 19,109,970, forward strand.
TTGGCCTATTTTGCAAACACAATGATTCTTGTCGATTTCCTTAGTGGCTTCTTTATAGCTGAAGCCAACATGAGTCCACACTTCAGCTCTCTATACTGCAAGAGCGGAATAATTCTATCGTCTTGAGAGCTGGGTTTGCTAATGTAAACACTAGCACTTTCACCTTGCGCATCTCCGGCTCCGCGTCAGTTATACGTTCTGAGATAACACTGCCATCTAGCGGTTGGGTGTTATACAGTCTGTGGTTTAAACCGAACACAAAGCCACGAATCTTGGATGTAAATAAATAAATATATAAATATCGATACAGCGTTTTTGAGAATCGATACAATATCGCCAAACATAATATCGCGATATTCACGTGTATCGATATTTTCTTACACCCCTACATAGTACTGAGACTGCTCTAATTAGAGTTACAAATGATTTACTCTTATCATCTGATCGTGGTTGTATCTCTCTATTAGTGTTACTCGATCTTAGCGCTGCATTTGATACTATCGATCACAATATTCTTCTGAATAGAATCGAAAATTATGTTGGCGTTAGTGGAACTGCTTTGGCATGGTTTAAATCGTACTTATCTGACCGTTATCAGTTTGTAGCAGTAAATGAAGAGATGTCACACCGATCACAAGTTCAGTATGGGGTACCGCAAGGCTCAGTGTTAGGACCGTTGCGTTTCACCCTGTATATGCTACCACTGGGAGATATCATTAGGAAACATGGCGTTAGTTTTCATTGTTATGCTGACAATACTCAGCTCTATATTTCCTCACGCCCTGACGAAACCTACCAATTCACAAGATTAACGGAATGCGTAGCTGATATAAAAAATTGGATGAATAGTTATTTCCTGCAACTTAATTCAGATAAAACTGAATTTTTAATTATTGGACAGAAAAGCTCCACAAGTAGTAACCGAGAATACTGTCTAACACTTGATGACTGCTCTGTCAAGCCCTTGTTGTCAGTGAGGAACCTGGGTGTGCTCTTTGATACCAATCTTTCATTTGAAAGCCACGTTTCTAGCATCTGTAAACCGCATTTTATCATCTTAAAAATATATCTAAATTACGGCACATGCTTTCAATGCAAAATGCTGAACAGTTAGTACATGCGTTCATGAGCACAAGGCTAGATTATTGTAATGCTCTACTGGGTGGTTGCCCTGCTCGCTTAATAAACAAACTCCAGCTGGTCCAAAATGCAGCAGCTAGAGATCTTACTAGAACCAGGAAGTATGATCATATTAGTCCAGTTCTGTCAACATTGCACTGGCTCCCTATTAAACATCGCATACATTTTAAAATCTTGCTTATTACTTACAAAGCACTAAATAGTTTAGCTCCCCGGTACTTAAGCGAGCTCTTAACGCATTATACTCCATCACGTCTATTGCGGTCTCAAAACTCTGGCCAGTTGATAATACCTAGAATATCTAAATCAACTGCAGGCGGTCGATCATTTTCCTATTTAGTTCCTAAACTGTGGAATAGTCTTCCTAGCATTGTTCGGGAAGCAGACACACTCTGTCAGTTTAAATCTAGACTAAAAACACATCTCTTTACTATGGCATACACATAGAACATTTTTAACTTTCATTATTCAATTCAATTGACTGATTGTTAGGCTGCATTAACTAGGTCAGCCGGAACCGGGAACACTTCCCATAACACCTGATGTACTCGTTACATCATAAAAAGAGTGGCATCTACGCTAATGTTGTCTCTCTGTTTATCCCGAAGGTTTATCCCGGATCTGGGCCCTGTCCGGATCGGATGGTGGACCTGCCTGGACATGACCAGCTCATCCTGGAGTGTCTGCTGAGCCGTGTCAATTGGTGTCTCCTCTGAATTTGCCTCACTGGCACGACATGCTCAAAACCCGTCTTCGGCGCAATAATTCCGATCTTTCATGTATTCATACTCTTGTGTAATCGACGCCCCATCCCATCATTTATTTCCAAATAAATCTGTCTCTTCCGTAATACCCTGAAATTTTGAATATTCCAATCTAATATGATTTCTGACCTGTAAGGTTGCCAGAATAATAATCTTACACGGTGTGTTAATAGGCCAGAGGAGAACTGGCACCCCGACTGAGTCTGGTTTCTCCCAAGGTTTATTTTTCTCCATCACGCCCTGATGGAGTTTTGGTTCCTTGCCACTGTCGCCTTTGGCTTGGCTTGCTCAGTTGGGGACACTAAAAATATGATTAAATTTATTCAACTTATTATACAAATAAAATGTATGAATTAGGTCTTATTTAATTCTATAAACTTAAATACTGATTTGCCAACATTGTTGCTACATGATAAATTAAAATAAGCTGATAACATCACTGTTTTCTCCAGTACGACTGTACAGCCAAATCTAATTTTGTCGCAATATTATCCTGTTTGACACTGTGAAGCTGCTTTGACACAACCGTGATTGTAAAAGCGCTATATAAATAAAGTTAATTGATTGATTGATACAGAGCCACTCCTTGGTTATCCTGGTTGTGTGCTTCGGGTCATTGTCATGTTGGAAGACCCAGCCTCAACCCATCTTCAATGCTCTAACTGAGGGAAGGCAATACATGGCCCCTGTCATCCTCTCCTTAATTCAGTGCAGTCGCCCTGTCCCATGCGCAGAACAACACCTCCAAAGCATGATGCTACCACCCCCATGCTTCACAGCAGGGATGGTGTTCTTGGGATGCTACTCATCATTCTTCTTCCTCCAAACACATTGGCCCTCATTTATCAATCTTGCGTAGAAACTGGTGTATATGTTGGCGTAAGATTATGCTTACACTCCTCTCATCGCCTGATTTATGAAGCTGTGCGCACCTCTGCAATCCAGGTGTACGCAATACTTGCCCTTGATAAATGTGGCGGCTGAAAACGATCGTCATTAGAATAACACGCCCCTATATATTCAAGTCTCCGCCTCCCCCACGCCCTCATTTTACGCCATGGACAAACAGAAGACGGCAAAGAAGCGAAACTTCTCCGATGTGGAGATCGGGCGCGCTCAATCATCTCACTAGTCCACTAGTCAGGGCACTGACTAGGACATAAGTCAATGGGCTGACTCCCTGATCAGTGCTCTGACGATCCTATTGAGATGATTGAGACGCGCCCATCGAGATCACCAGGGAAGTGGAAAAAAAAACCGAAATTGTTTTATTTGGGAGTTTAAAGAGTGGAATTAAAGGCACCTACAAAAACAAAATATGGACACAAATAACGAATACTGTTAATAGTGTGGAGATTGAGAAGCGCACTCCAGCAGTTTAAATAGCTGTTTGGATGATAAATTACCATCACTGCATTATTTTACAGCACGTTTTGAAAAAATTAGCATTTAATTTCGTATCACGGCACATGTATTGGGGTGTACAATAGTGATGATGATGTGATGTGGAGTAAGATTCATTCACATTAATAATTACATGACAATTTGTAAGATTCTTCTTTTTATTATTATGATTATTATTCTTAATGACGCTTGTTATTTAGAAGAAGAATGTCGTTTTTATTGATTTTATTATTATTTAAAAGAAGTAGGTCATTTTTATTATTTTGTCAGTCTGAATTATTCCCAGTCCGTGCGCAGCTGCCGGGCCAGGCGGGCCTGAAACGTCAGATAAAGCGCACAGGCTGGCGACTGGAGGAATACATATGCCTACAAATCAAACGCTTTGGTAAAGTCACACAAATTAAACATTGACGTTCATGTTGCACAAAAATAAACTATGAATGTTGTTTTTGTGGTTTTTAACAGTGGATCATAGCATATCTTGTCAGTGCGTTTTGTGGTGTTAGGAATTGCTTTTCTGCGCATTTTCCCACTAACTCAAACGTGCGTACACCACCTCCTGAGCTGGCGTAGGATTTGAGCGTGCCGTACGCCAACGTCCATATTGATAAATCTCAAAGTCACCGTGGGTTTGGGTGTACGCAAGGTGTACGCTGGAAATTTGGTGTACGCACTTTTGATAAATGAGGGCCATTAAGTGGAATTATGACCAAAAAGTTCTATTTTGGTCTCATCTGACCACATGACTTTCTCCCATGACTCCTCTGGATCATCAAAATGGTCATTGGCAAACTTAAGACGGGCCTGGACATGTGCTGGTTTAAGCTGGGGAACCTTCTGTGCCATGCATGATTTTAAACCATGACGTCTTAGTGTATTACCAACAGTAACCTTGGAAACGGTGGTCCAGCTCTTTTCAGGTCATTGACCATCTCCTCCCATGTAGTTCTGGGCTGATTTCTCACATTTCTTAGGATCATTGAGACCCCACGAGGCGAGATCTTTCATGGAGCCCCAGTCCGAGGGAGGTTGACAGTCATGTTTAGCTTCTTCCATTTTCTAATGATTGCTCCAACAGTGGACCTTTTAAAGGCAAACTAAAGCCTAGTTCACACTGCCCGATTTTTGCCCCGATTTTGAGTCGCCGACAGGTTTTGTGAAATCGCTGACAAATACCAAAGATCATAGGAAAATCGGTACTCGTGCACGCGAGTGACAATCACGCAGTGTGAATAATCAAAGACGCGTTCAGAGAGAATCGCAGACGAGTCGTCGACGCCAGTGATTGAAACTCCTGCTGTGTGAACTGCGTTCTGACTGAAAATTACATCGGCGATGACCGACAGCCAATGAAAGAGTGAGATACATGGCAGCAGGAGGTTCAGGGAGGAGTTATAGAGCAGAATATAAGTTTTTTAATAGATATATTTACAATTCTATCAAACAGAAACAAAGGCCAAACATTTGCACATCCAGCCACAGCAGCAGCACATTACAAAAAATTTTTTACCTCAAACTCTCTTTGCAGAAAATCCTGGCTCCCTTTGTCTCTCCAACAGTTTCTTCCGCCATAATCTTTTTTCTTTTTCTCCACAAATCAGCGCACATAATTTGAAGCAAACTTTGCGCAGTTTATCATTTTGGACCAACTTTATATTAGGTGCCTTAACTACTATGTACTTACATTTTAATTAATCATTTGATACAATGCACTTATTGTGTACATACATGTTTTTACTTTGTACTTAGATTGTAAAAATAACCATGTAATTATGTCTGTAATTAATTTCTGTAGTTACATTTGTAATTACACAGTTGGCACTTCCCTTACACCTAACCCTACCCTTAAACTTACTCACATAACTTTACCTGTATCCCACCTCAATATCAGCAAAGGTGTTTTGCAATACAGTTTGAACACAGTAAGTACATTGTACTTATTTTTTTATGTAAGTACATAGTACTTAAGGCCACCTAATATAAAGTGGGGCCTTCATTTTTAATAACAATTCCAAGTCTCGCGCGAGAACTCCGGTCTGACGCACGTGTGATCTCGCGTTGTTTACTTGTCACATTGCACTTGTAGTTGGAAAACGTAGTTTGCGCACAGGAGAGAGAGAGTTGTCGCAATTCTTCCGCTTGTTCAGTCATGCAGTGTGGACTCCTCTGTCGTCAAACCACCACGCCATGTGCAGTGTGAATACAGCAGTAACTGAATGATACCCCAGATAGTCACACAGTGTGAAAAGAGCAGTGACCCGACGAGTTTGAAAATCGTGCAGTCTGACCTAGGCTTAACAGGTATTTGAGAGTCAGAATTCTAGCTGATAGACAGGTGTTCAAATACTTATTTGCAGCTGTATCATACAAATAAATAATTTTAAAAAATCATATATTGTGATTTCTGTATATATTCTGTGTATATTATATATATATATATATATATATATATATATATATATATATATATATATATATATATATATATATATTATATATATATATATATAGGATGCCAAACATCTGTTGATATTTCAGTTTTTTTCCCTGTTTGAATTATTCTCCATCGATTTGACAGTTAAAACAGCTAATCTTACTGACAGTTTAGTTAGAGCCCCTTTTATGGATTTTTGAAAATTGTCTTTCATGTAGTGTTCTCATAGTTCTAAGTGAATGAAAATACGTGCAAAGCTTTAAATCGGAAAGTGCAGTGTATATAAAGTTATTGTCTCAAAAGAAAGAGTCAACTCTGAGTCAATAAAACAAATAGTTTTTAAACGAGTCCTAAGCCCAGTTTTGTTATGACATCACAACGAAACATTAGCATATTGTGTGCACAGAGGGCAAAGAAAGCTTGAACCCCCTCAAACACTGCAGTGGATACTGGATAGTATCATGTCGAGAAGACGCTGTACTCTTCAATGTGTTTATTGTGCAAGTATCTGGCTAACTCACATTATTACGGTTTATCTGAAATACTTTAATCAGCTTCTGGCCACTATTACCTGAAAATGTGTCTATTAATACAGATTGTCTGTAATTCTTACTACTTTGAGTAAAGAAAGGATGGAGCAAGATTTGTTTTGCAAACTTTAATGCTTATGGTGAGGAATTAGATGAAACATTAAAGGTGTCATGAACTGGGGTCAACTAATGATGTTTGTGTGGTTTTTACATTAAAAAACATCATAAACAATAAGTAATAGGCTATTTTCTACACTAGATTTGAGGCTCTCTCCAAAACGCTCTGTTTTGAAAGGCGTGCCGCACTGAAGACTTGGAAGTAATTGATTGACCCGTGATTGATTGGACTATTATTTTTTATATTACACATAGCCCGCAAGATCGAATGCTATAAGCGCAAACCACGCACACACACACACATGCGCGTGTGCGCCACCCTTCAGATGTCAACGAGAGAGAGAGCGAGAGAGCAGCAGAACAAAACGGAATATTATGAGATTCATGGCCTGCCGGGCTTTGCGAGCCATGGCCCATACGTGTCTGAGTCCAGCGTATACATAAGCAAAATGATCTATATCAATGAAGTACTATTACATATAAAAACACGTTTTACTCACATAAGTGTGTTGCACCATTCCTGTCGGATCCAAATCCAGCATCTACCATAGATTTGTTTACAAACTTTTCTGCAGTGAAATGAAGTGAATATGTCTTCCCCACGTGAGCTGGAACTTCATTAAAAATAAAATTCAACCACATATTCCTAATATTAGGATCCGAGGGAAGCTTATGCAGCAACTCTGTTCTTCCACATCCAGGAATAGCGCAATATCTTGCCATCTTCCTCTGCATGTTTAAAATTGTTGTTGGCTATAGCACGAGCCATCCATGAGTCGGTGGGTGAGGCTACTGGATTAGACGCGCTGTAGATTCTGTAGAGGTGGTGTTTCGTCTTGCAATGACGTAAGTATAAAGCACAGGATCGTTTGCTGAGCCTGGTGTCTATAAAAGCTTTTCTTTGACTAACAAGGAAGTTTTCAGCTCTGTAAACTTAGAGGATTCTTATATAACCATGACCTTTTATATATCAAAAGCTCAAGGGAAAGTTTATTTCTCAATGCCTCCCCCTTTTAATAATGTACCCTTAAACTGAGTAGCATCACTGAGAAATGTCCTAGTCAAGGTTTGGAAAAAAATCGTTGAATAACTAATTCTTCCAATGTGTCATTGATTCAAACTTTTGTGACATTTGTTTTTGAAATGCGCGCTGTATGCGGTAGACCAATCACAACAGAATGGGCCATCTTACCAAACAAAGCAGAGTAGGCTCGTGGAAAGGAGGAATTTAGAAAGACTGATTCATCAATTGAGTCGTTTGAGAATTATTGAACATTGTGGTAATTTGCAATGTATATTTTGAGAAAATTAAACAGTTTTTTTGTCCTTATAACTTTTTTACATTTTAAAATAAAAATTGACAGCCGTAGTTGATTGTACCTGCAAAGGTTCTCCTGTGTGATGGTTGAAGGGGGTGGGAAGACACTGTCTGACCCCTTTGGAGAGTAACTTTTTGTAATCCATGTCACCTTTAGCTCCACCACTTGAACCTTTAATTATACACATATTTCACATACAAGACATATACAACTAAAATGTAAATTATTAAAACGTGTTGAGACTTATAGCAGATAAGCAGATAATTGGTTTTGTTATTTCGTCTAGTAATAAAATTCCTAATTATAGAACACTTGTCTAAAAGTTTGGAGTCAAACTTTTGTCTTACCTCCTCCACAACAACTCTGAACTTGCTTTTCTTACTGAGAACTGGCTTCACACCATACAGCCATTGCACATTGGCAAAAACCTTTGATGGCCCAATCAAAACCTGACCCGGATAGAACCCATAGGCATCGTCAAAGAACAAACCCTGGAGTAAAAGGCAGAGAAATATATCACACTGAGACACATTCAACAAGGTGCGAGTGAGACAGCTGCATAATACAGAAGTTAAACAAAAAAAGATTTAAAAAATAAAATGAAACAAAAACTGGTAAATTTAAAAAAAACATTTCAAGCTTTCTAAATATTTATTTCACATGTCTGAGGCAAGTAGCCTATACACTGATTTATTGTTTTATTTTTGTGACAAACTCTAGTAGATTGAATGGTGTATTAATTATCTGAATACCTTTGATGATTGGTGTAAATTGTTCTTATTTTGGTTAATGATCTTATTATTATTATTATTAATTTAGTACTGCCCTTCAAAAGCCTAAATTAGATATTTACATCACTATCATCTTGTTCAAAAGTTTACCCCTGTTTCTTAATGCATTGTGTTGCCTTCTTTGAGTATTGCACAATGCAATTATTTTATAAAGGTTTAAATATTAATTCAAGTTTGATTAACCAATCATAAAGATCTGCTTCTTGACTTAGTAGACTTAAATTTGTTAAAGTCGTGGATTTAAACTTTAAAAAAAAATAGCATGTATTTGAGTGTTTATTTAGTGTAGTCTTTTGATGTTCATTCATGTTTAATTCATGCTATAACTAGGATATTATAGGTTCAGGTGCTGCTTTACCTGAGGCACTACACATTAAAGAGCCACATTACAGTATTGTTTGAATTTCAATCAAATCCTGAAAGTCAAGTGTCCTTTGCTCTGCTATGTATTTTTCACTGCATGAAAACATGAGCGATACGTGATGTGTGAGAACGGCATGGCTTGTTGGACGTAGGAACAGTAACTAAGACAGGCAGGTCTTTGTGAAAGGTCAATTGCAATTTCAAATCATTTAAAGGGGTCATGAACTGTGTTGTTTTATGATGTTTCCTGGGATGCCGTATTTGGTAGAATTCTTTTTACATCAAAAATTGTCCATTTATAAAATACATTTTTCCTACCCTGATTTTAGCAGTGATCTCGTCATTGCAACTGTCTGTACACTATCAATTTATTGCAGATGAAAGAAAGAATTAGTTATAGTCAAGAGATTTGTTGAATAAAACAGGAGTCACTGATAAATGTGTCACTGATAAACTTTTGCCATTCAATTAATTTGACAGCTTCAGCACGCGCTGCTTTAACGATTGCAAAGGGAGCTTTCTTTGATCGCTTTCATTATAAAATTTAATCACGTTAAATAACTATTTTAATCCTACTAAGAAAAACAACGCAAGTTGACATTTAGTCACTGGTTTGATTTATTGACACACAGACAAAGAACATCTGACTGTACATGAATCATTATATTTCAGATCAGGCATTAGAATTAACAGAGTTACTTACATTTTGCATTACTGTTGAGCCGAGGCACTGAACAATAATCATCATGATTTTGTAATCATCAACGGCATGTTTATTTCTTGGTAGCTTGATCTGGTTTAACACCATGCAGGCCTACGTTACTTAGGCTACCTATTCTATTGCATGCCAAGCGCGAATCACTGGGCGGGGCTAAACAGGCAGTGATGAAGTAGGCGTTGATCTTTTTCTGCAGAGACGGTGCTTGCCTCCATTTTTCGTCATAGACCCCCACTTTAAAAAAACTGAAGTTTGCCTGTAGTAAATCTGTAGTGGGCCTGGCGTTAATAAAAGCTTTTATTGGACTAACAAGTATGTTTTCAGTTCTGAAACTTACAGGATATTCTTATAGTATCTCATACATTAAAAGCTCAAGTAAAATTTGATTTCTCAGTTCATGAGCCCTTTAAATTCTTCTGGACTCAGCCAACTTGACATGGACTTTGATGTTAAGGGCTCAGACTTAAGTCCAACTCAGCTACCTTTGGACTTGAATTTGATTTGCTACGAACTTGGACTCGACAAAGGTGGACCCAACACTAATCGCATTATATGACAACAAACAAGATCACAGAATTGATAATGCAAGCAAGAACATAAACATTCTTGGCACCTACCACATCACTGATGTGAGGGTAAATATCATATAGTTTTGCACCATCTTCCTCACTCATAGAGCATCTGTAGGGAAAAAAATACAATGAATTAAACTATGTTAAATTAAATGATGTAGCATTAATTCTTCTCTGCTACAGAGTTGCCCTTGAACAAGATTGAAGGTTTAACATGTTCAGCATCATACTGCATTACTCACATTGACGTGAAAAAAGACATTGTGATCACATTACCGTGCACCGTTGGAAAGCTTCACAACGATTTGGATGCTGAGATCATACACCTTTCCAAGCCAGAAATCATATACAATATAGTCACCATACATAAATGACTGTAGAAAGGTACAAAAACCAGATACATAGTTAGTAATTTCCAGAAAGTATCTTAGATTTGATGACTAATAGCTACATATTACTGTAAGTTATTGAGTTTCAGTACAGTTATGACAATGTTCCCTCTATAAGAAAGGATTGTTTTCCCTCAAAATAACAATGATTAGGAATTAGCATTCCCTTCATTTAGGACATTGTGCAACCTCCCTTTACCAAGATAACACATTTAATTTAGGCTTTAATTTACATCTAAAAAAATACTGACACGTGCATAGAAATTAGACAGAACTCATCACATATGGCAAGCATGGAATATCAAACATGCATAAGAACTAAGGAGGTTTGTTCTAGAGAGTGAAGCATGACCTGCATGCACAACCTTCCCTGTTCACCATATTGAAACTAAATAAATTAATAATAAAAAATAATAATTTATGTTAGTTAATTCTGTAGTAGTGCACATTTACAAACAGAAATCTGTCTACATTTTTAACTTTATTATAACTTTTATTAATAATCTCTTAAAACTGAAAATCCATACAGACACCTGTTGACATTTCTTGGTTTATTGTATTTATGATTATTATTATTTTTTAAATAGGTACAGAAACTCACCCAGACATGAAGCAGGTCTTTGCTATTTACAGGATACAGAACACAGTTGGTTCCTACAAGTTTCACTGCACATTCTGTGTTTATGTTAGTCACAATTCCACACTGTTTATCCTGCAGGGGTCAAAAAACTCATTATTGACCACACCTTCAAGTACTGGTACTGTCAAAGACATGCATTTCTCTATTATTCTGTACATTTGTCTTTAAACACAAAGTAATAAAAATACAACTTACATTTGAATTCATTCTCCGGACAAAGTCTCTAGGCACAATAGATCGATCTTCAAGTTTGAGCTACAGGAGGGAGGGAGAGAAATAATTTGTATAATACCCTTATTAAATAAAAAATTCTAAAAAAATAAAAATAAAATAATTTTAAATAAACAAAACTCATTATCCCACAAGCACGAATGCAAATACAGATACACACTGGATCTTTTGCTAGTTCCTTTTCGCTAATAATATGCTATTATTACAAATTCTTACAGATGATTATAGATCACAGACAAGCAGTTATGGGCAGCTTTTTCCTCTAAAAGCAGAAGAAACATGTAATTGATTGCTATAATGAGAGCAAAAACATGTTCTGAATTATTTTGACTGATAAACTAAGTACCAATACAAAATCATGACATAGTAATGTACCTATAATGTAAATAATAAAGAATTAAAAATAAAAAAAACTGCAATATACAGAACAGGTGCACAAAATAAATAGATTATATAAGATATATACAAGCATAAGCGCTTATAGCTTCAGTTTTAAACTACTAGTATATGAAACATATGCTTTGTAAGACATTAAAGACTATTTTAACACAATTTAAACGGCAAAAATCGAAACGCGATTTTGTAATCAGGCATTTCAGGTAAAATTACTTTCATCTTGGAATCCACTCATCGCATCACTCACTCTTGAATGTTTGTCCAGGTGCTGAGTTCAGTTAACAAGTGCGTCTCTAATGCAGACATTGTGAAAATAAGAGAATCGTTGTATACCAGCTTCACTGCGGAAATCTGTGAGATTCCGATTATTGAATGAGTGACAGCTTTTAGTGATTATAAAGGGAGCACTCTTTGCGCGCTGTCTGGGCAATATAATTATTGTTTATTTCTTATTAATAGGTCTAAAATATATTCAGAATTTGAATAAAACTTTAGTTTTACATTCGTGACAAGCAGACACATATACGCTCCAATACACTGACCCATCCACATATACATGCAGGATTCACTCAAAAAATGTGATGACTGATCCGTTATAAATAATCGGTTACACAGGAAAGTGACTGTGATGCATTCCCTCTACAGACTCTATAGGGCATTCATTTTCTCGCCAGAACACGCCCCCTCAGCTGGGTCTGAGAGGCAGAAGAGCTGCTGCGTGACTGGAGTTACTAGAGGAAAACGCGAGTTGAGCAAACGATTATCAATTTAAACTAAAGGTTGGGCTCGATATAGTGGTCCTTACAACTTACCAAAGATTCAGTGATCCATGGATAATGACATGCAGGCAGGAATCGTGTTTCCCAGACATTTTTATGAGCCTGATTTCGACATGATTATTTATAACTGATCAGTCAAATTTTTCGAGTGAATCCCGCATGTATATGTGGATGGGTCAGTGTATTGAAGCATGTATGTGGCCGCTTGTCACGAATGGAACACAAAAGTTTTATTCAAATTCTGGATATATTACAGACCTATTAAGGAAAAATAAGAATTATATTGCCCAGACAGCGTGCAAAGAGTGCTCCCTTAATAATCCCTAAAAGCTGTCACTCATTCCATAAACAAAATCTCACAAAGTTCCACAGCGAAGCTTGTAAACAATGAATCTCTTATTTTCAATGTCTGCACTTACAGAGACGCACGCGTTAACTGAACTCAGCGCCTGGACAAACACTCGAGCGGTTAGTGGATTCCAAGTTCAAAACCAGTGATTGGCCAATTCCATTGTAGAAATCTACAAACATGTCTGTGATTGGCTGCATTACTCACTGAGGTGAAAACACATTGGAAAGTAAATCATTTGACGAGTGCAAATACAGATAAACACTGGATCATTTGCTAGCTCCTTTTCGCTAATAATATGCTATTATTACAAATTCTTACGGAGGATTACAGATCCTAGACAAGCAGTTATGGGCAGCGTTTCCCTCTTAAAGCAGAAGCAACAGCAGGTTGGCTGTGGTTTGAGTGAGAAAATTGCACGCTATTATCAAGTTTTGCACTTTGAGATTCTTCGGAATGAAAAGTGCATTATAAATAAAATCTATTAAATCTATTATTATTATTATTATTATTATTATTATTATTATTATTATTATTATTATTATTAAGTTCGTCTCAAGCTCGGAACAGCGATGTTCATTGGGTCCAGACAAGCCTCCCCCTACCCTGTACAGTATATACAACTTAAATAAGACAATTGAGAAATAACGCTGGTCAAAATTAGAGAACACTTTCAGATACCTTCAAGCTTTGGGTGTTAATCTGGCACTTGGTGCTAATTTCTGTAATAATCTGGCAAACCCTATTTAATTTGAACCAAACTTTCCAATTTTCACTGACTTTGCAAAGATGGCAAGCCACTAAGGTTACTGAAACCCTACGACACCAGGTTGTCCAGATAAAGGCCTGACCCTTTCAGCTATTGCAAAAGAAGTTGGTCATTCCAAATCTGTAATTTCTAGAATATTGAAGCTTTACAAAGACACTAATTCATTCAAGTACCAAAAAGGTACTCAAGACCAATGCACGAGAGGACAGGACAATACAGAGACTTTCAATGTAGAATCGGTTCAACACTGCAGCTGAAATGACTCGCCAGTTCAGAGCTGAACACAGTAAGGATCTGTTTTCCCATACAGTGTCTTGTCATTTAAGAGAATTCAGTCTGAATGCTCACTCTGCAGTGACCAAGCCTATTATCAGCAGAAAGAATCAAAAGGCTAGACTAACCTTTGCTGAGGAGCATGTTGTGTGAACAGAGGAGAACTGGTCCAAAGTTTATTTTAGTGATGAATGCAAGTTTAATTTATTTGTGTCTGATGGGAAACATTATGTTTGGGGGAAAGATTAAACCCAAAGTGCTCAAAGAAGTCCGTGAGAGATGGAGGAGGAAGTGGCATGGTTTTGGGGATGTTTCTGCAAGAGGAGTTGGGCCTATTATACAGCTACATGGCAGAACCTGTTATCAGAACCTCCTTCGGCAATGTGGTTCTTTGTGTGGTTCTTTCACTGCGAGCATCTCCCAATCAGCCCGCAATTTTTATGCAAGACAATGCCCCCTATCACACTGCAAAACGAGTAAAACAGTTCCTTGAAAGTGAGAACACTGAAATAATGAAATGGCCAGCCCAGAGTCTGATCTAAACCCCATTTGAAAAATGTATGTAAAATCATTGGCGACAAAGTTATGGCAAAGGAACCCACTACAGTTACCAAACTGTGGAAGAGACTGGTAGAAGAGTGGAACATGATCACACCGGAGCAGTGTGATTATCTAGTGACGCCCTGTGGCCTCAGATGTGCTGAGCTCATTCAAAGCAAGGGTCTCTATACTTCCTACTAATTTTTGACTGCTGTAAGCATCACATTTTAGTTGTAATGTTTTTTTGTGCCGCATTGGTTATTGGTTAAGTACCTTGGTATTCTGTAAAAATTGCTAGCAGAACAATGGTTCTGATGAACAATGGTTCCCACAGCTAATCGTCCTTCAAACTTCAAGCAATGAATATCAACAATATTTCTGAAAAAAATCTAATGTTTCTAAATTGTTCTAATTTTGATCTTTTGAAAAAAAATTATAAAATATTAATCATAAATCATTTTCATAAACTTAAACCTCTATAACTTTTTATTTTGTTTCACTTTTTAAACTTTTTTTTTTTAATTCAACAATAATCTGCCAAGGGTTTCTTTAAAATGAGACCAAACTTAAGTCTGTGCTCCCGAGACATTTTTGTCCTCTGTGGACCTATGTGTAACTTTTTTTAATTGATGCACAAGGGTTAAGTTTTTATAGACATACTGATATACTCTAGTGCTCTAACATGAACCAGCAGTGTGAATGCACACATATTGCATTACATCTTCTTCAAATGAAAACATGGACACTGATACCGTCGTAATTCTGATCATGATCGCGATGACACGATCGATTATTTTGATACACCAAAGATTGATGCAAATTAACAAATAGACTGAATATTCAAAGAAGAATGGGCAAAAAAGTTACCTTTGTGTTAAACTTGTGTGTCATTTGTTCAGAGACTGTATTGTAGTGCTCTTAAATGTATTGAAAATATCCATTGACCTTTTAAATGTTATTCTGCATTTCTCCTTTTGGCAGTTGTTGCAGTTGTTGTTATATAGGGTTAGATTTTTAAGATGCTTAAGGTGCCCTCAACTCAATTTTTCTCTCTCTCTGTGGTCATATTTAATATTCATGTTTCTGTAATATGTTACAGGTCTGTGTTTTATTGGTTGTTGTGTCAAGGCCTGTCACGATAAATTTTCACGATAAAATAAATTATTGCAATAAATTAAAATAATATAATTCTGAGACTCTTTTCATCTAAAATAATGATAAGGGCATAATAATGCAGATACACCTTTTCAAAGAGGTTGGGGGGTGGGGGTTCCACAAAACGGTATAATTTAGAAAAATTCAGTGATATACATTTTTTGTCATACTGACAAGCACTAGCGGCATCATGTCACGAAAGTGTGGACTTGGAGGAAGATTGCAAGGGCTTAGGCTTTCATTTGGAAAAGGGCATGCGTATCAAGAAATGTTCAGAGCCATAGATATGCTTTGGGTATTTTAGTACAACTAGTTTTGGAACATCAGATTTGGATTTACTGAAATAATTTGTAATGAAGACGACATTGTTTTTAATAAGTCTTAAAACCAGGTATTAGGACAGGTTTGATTTGGTCTGAATATCAGTTTAAATTCAATTATATATGCTGATGCTGATATGGAAATATTATTTCAAATTTGGCTGTCAACATTATAAAACTACAGCAGAAACAATGTAACATTTTTCTGACCAAGTGTATGTAATTAATGAACACAAGAAAACCTGTAATTACAGGGTTAAACACTAAATCTGGATACAGGACAGCTCTATCTGTTAAGTGGGGCGTCCTTGAGACCCACTCTAATAGGCCAAATTCAACAAAAAAAAGCAGATCATTTAAATATCTAAATACAACTCCAATATCTAAATATTCATATATTAATAAAAGTGGGTAGATAACATAATATAATGTAACATACCAATTAACATTTTTCTATATCTATAGAAAATCTATACACAGCCAAGAGCTGACTCACCTAACGTTAGTTCCTCCACAGCAGGGCTATTCAAATCTTACACTGGAGGGCCAATGCAGTGCAGAGTTTAGCTCCAACCTTAATCAAACACACCTGAACTTGCTAATCAATGTCTTCAAGATCATTAGAAAATCACAGGTGGGTGTGTTTGATCAGGGTTGGAGCTAAACTCTGCACCGCATTGGCCCTCCAGGGTAAGATTTGAATAGCCCTGCTCCACAGTTTTCTGCACCCCTCCACCACCCCGTTCCTCACTCTCGGTCTGCGATATAGGGCAGAACTCTGGGATTGGGATCAATTCTGAGCTCGGAGCCCTCGACCGCTTCGGATAGCACGTCAAATGTGCATATATTGTTTTACTTTATTCAATCATTTGTAAGTGTGAATTTATTGAAAACGACTACCACAGGTAATCTGACATTATTCTTTTTTTAATTAAAGATTCATTAATTGTCACTATTGCCTCAATGTTTTATAATGTCTTTGGGCGGACTGGGTCAACAGCCATTATTATTGTTTGTGATTTGGTCTTAGTGACTTATGGTGCGTTCAATTCCTCCTGGTTTGTTCTTATTTACAAGGTGAGAAGTCGTGCACACGACATCATTTGCGTTCAAGTCTCTTTGGTCAGACCAAGATGGCGGTGTACCTTCTTTAAATGTTTGTGAACTCTGCTTTTATAAAATAAAGAACAAAAAAGATTAAAACACACCTGATGAACATTCTATGTTTTTAATTATAATTTAATTAATCTATGAAGTCACTGTAAACGGTATCGTTATATATTAGCCTTATTCTGTCAGGTCTATTAAGTCAAGAACAAAATAGAAATGATTTAGGAATTTTTGAATAAATTGCAATTCAAGTTGATAATTCTGAATGAATGTTTTGGCCGTATGGCTCTGTTCATGTTAGGACAGCAGCAGCATTAGGGAACGCTCGCACAGTTTAGCCTGTGAGAGCTGATGCAGCTCTCCTATGAACCCCTACACTGTAAAAAAAAAAAAAAAAAAAAAAAAAAAAAAAAGTTGATTTTTGTTGGTTTAACTTAAAGTAAGTAACCTGGTTGCCTTAAAATTTTGAGTTTATTGAAATTAAAATTGAGTTGATACAATGAAGGAAATTTGTTTAATAAATAGAAACTCAAAATATTATTGTATCTGAACCACGTAAAAAAATGGATAAATCATGAAAATAGCACTATTTGGCATGTTTCACTCCGTCATCAGAAATAAAACACACACAATTACCCAATATGCTTACAAAATCTTTTAATAATATTTTAATAAAGGTTGTCAAATCTCAAAAAATGTTCATTGTATTAACTCAAAATTTTAATTTCAATGAACTCAAAATTTTAAGGCAACCAGGTAACGTTTTTTCTAAATAATTTTTTACAGTGTATGAACTGAGCAGCAACGATAAAGTAAAATATACACGACATGGAGGAGCTGGGGAAGTGGTGGGCAGCAAAGAGCTAGCAACAGCAGTTTAGGAGCGAACTGAATCTGTTTGAAGATGCGCGCTGTTATATCATGGCCATTAGCAGCGAGGGGAGTGTGAACAGCTTATGCACTGATGCATCTCAGCTGAGCAGAAACAGCAGATGAGACCAAATAGCGTTAGCAGCGTCTTGACTACCTAGCCTGCCAGAACTGACGCTTACGCTCAATTTGTTATATTACAATGGTAGCTTACTTTGTTGTAAATGACAAAGCCTGACAGTGTCACTGCTAAATACCCGTTATATACAATTACAGACGTTGCATCCATTGATTCCGCCATGTTTCGCACTGACACGCCCCAACTCGTACAGATCAGGACTTAAAGAAAATCCCGAACTTCCCACTGGTATTAATGACTTCATGGTGGTGTTCTAGGGTATATCGCTCATATTGACTGTTTAACCGTTAACCAATAGTAAGAATTTTGACCATTTAACACTATCAGTTAAACGGTTTAAAGGTTTTTTTGTTTTTTTATGACTTTATTTGTTTGTTTGCATGTTTGCATGTTTGTTTACATGTTTGCATGGTTAAAAAATATATATGCATATTAGGGATGGCTCGATACCACAATTTTGGCTTCGGTATGGTACCACAATCTAATACCGAAGTACCGATATCAAATCGATACCACAAGGTCTGATATTAGCGCGGGTATATTGCACGCGAATGAGAACAATTATGCAAGTTTTGAGTATATAAAGTGGGAAATTACCACAAATGTTTATTTCTTAAAGTCAGGATAGTAGGATAGGATGACAGATGCTTCTTGGCTAGGTTTGATGGTTCTTCATCAGTTTTATAAGCAAAGTCATTACAAATGTCACTTCTACTCCTCTCTTTATTAATTCGTTTTGGGCATCTTGAGTGAGATTCAACTGCTTTATCCATTTTGTCCGTCTATGTTGTTGTCACATTTGCCGGTTGTTTCGGGTCAGTTTGGGTAGCGCGCTGCCATCTAGCGGTGAACTTCGGAAAAGCAGCATATACCGAAATGTGCCAAATCATGATATCGTACCGTTTTAAATAAAATATATACCGGTATTTTTCCAGTGCCGGTATACCGCGCATCCCTAATGCATATATATGCATGCTCCCAACATTTGCATCTGTCCAAACGTGTTCAATGTCTACTGGATATGACGGAGCCAAATCATCAAACGACACTTGAGGATAGCAAAAACGGCTCTCAGGACACATGTCATGTTTAGGCTGTGCAGGGGACTGTTGTCATATGTCAACAGTCATGGTTGAGGTTTATTATAATACCACAACAAAACGTTTGTTTGTTCGGCCCATTTCAAGCAAGCTTTGCTCAGCATCTTAAGGGGCAACATT
This sequence comes from Pseudorasbora parva, assembly GCF_024679245.1. Lineage (NCBI taxonomy): Eukaryota > Metazoa > Chordata > Actinopteri > Cypriniformes > Gobionidae > Pseudorasbora > Pseudorasbora parva. Next base: position 19,129,302 of record NC_090183.1, read on the forward strand.
CCTGCAAGCAGTAAGTATTGATTTATCCACTTATTGACTAGCTGTTTAAACAATTTCTGATTAAATGGAAAGTTTCTTAGAGAGCACATTGTCTAGATGACGCAAGATGCTAGTACAGTAACAATATGAAACTCCAAGTACCATACAAAACTAAAGTGTGTCTAATGACAAAGGTTAATATTATTTTGTATTACAAAATACAACCGTAGATACCGTTCACTCGATCTTTCTAGCAAACGTCTGCTTACTTGTTTCTTGGTGTTTTCAGATCATCCACGAGAGAGAGAGCTCGCGTGCATATGGTTGCCAGATTGGACATGTTTAGGTAAAACACCTGATAGAATATGGGGTTTTTTTTCACAGAAAAGCTCTGTTTGGGGTTTTAATTACTGAAATCTGGCAACCGCACGCAGCTCTCTCTCACGCGCGGATGATCTAAAAAAAAAAAAACACCAGTAAACAAGCTGCATTTTTATCAATCTCCATTTGAGATGTTTTGCTTGAGTATCATTCAGTCGGTCTGTGTTCTGTCAGGACAGTCAGGACTCACGAGCTGAACAGCTGAGCTGAGCTGCTGAAATAAGCCAATCAGAGCAAAGCTCAACATTAATATTCATGACTCTTCCAAATAAGGCAAAAACAGAGCATTACATCCTAGAAACAATTTATAGGGTTGTAAATGGACCTGTAAAACTGTATCTGGACCATTTTTGCTCTTAAATAAGCCACATACCCTCCATGTAGATATCAGAGAACATTTTAACAAATCATCCTAGGGTTTCAAATCATTCTAGGGCACCTTGAAGCAATGGGAAAGAAAAAGCCTATTGTGTGGGACAATTTCGACAGAAAGAGTGATGAAGTTACGTGCAAAATAAGCTACGCAGTATTACAATACAGCAGTA